>NC_061117.1:37566185-37604707 GCF_002878395.1 Capsicum annuum
TTTCCAACGATACCAATTTCGCCTTAATCCAATACCCGAGCGAAAAGTTATGCCCATTTTTGTGAGAGACAGTAAGGATAGGCGATTGGTTAGGCGCCGCCCAACTAAACATAGGCGATTGGTTAGCTGCCGCCCAACCTAGCATAGGCAATCACTTGGGCGCTGCCTAAGTCAGTTCCGGGTGCCAAAAACACTCCGTTTTGAGTTATTTTAGGGATAATTAAGTCTTTTAACACTCCTTACACGTCCCTAAACTTAACCCTACGAAATATATAGCTTCTAAACATATTAAAACCCTATTATCATCTCAAAGATCATCATCCAAGAGCACTAACAGAGAAAAATAACTAGGGTTGTGTAACTAAACTTGAAGATCTGATTTCAAGGAAATTCCTCCGTCAATAATCAAGAATCTTCCTTCTAAGGCATGCGGGAGTTGATTTATGGATCCCTTTCATCCATAAAGCTCAAAAACCCTCTTTTTCATTATAAAGTATGATTTCTTTATTGTTGGGTGTTGATGATCATGTTGTTGATATTGGGTGATTCCCAAGATGGAATCTTTATATTTTTTTTGAATTTCATGATATCATATGAGTTGGAAATATGTAAATTTGGTTGTTCATGATGTATAATTTGATGATTTCACCTATTCTTAAGATGTGCATGTAAGGTGTTTGATAAAATGCCTAAGAAACTAGAAATCATGCAATATAGCTAAATTGTGACTATGTGAAGGATTCATGATATGCCCTTACGTTCCAATGACTTTTATGTTGATGATGTGCCTAGTAAATGTTGTTGCAATACTCATGAACTATTCTTATGAGATTATGCTATGTTTACTTACAAATCCTACTTATGAACAAGATGTATGATAACTATGCAATCCACATGAACTTCCATGCTATTGGTATGTGTTGCCAATAAGATTATGCAATGAACATGATATTAAGATTGTACAAGTACTTCCATGTGATATGAAATTTTTTCCATGCAATACATTGTTGATAACCATGCTTAGTATGAGATTCCTACTTATGATATTATAAATTATGGACTCGACTCTTATGATCAAGTCAGTCATGTGTGTCAGTTTCTTTCCATCAAGTCCTAGGGGTACTTGTACCTAAAAACTATAGTTGTGTACCTAGATCCATGTCATGTTTCACGATATCCGAACTCAAGCTATGATTCCATAGACTTCAATCAATCATGTGACTCAGAAAACCTAATGATCTTAGTCAGTTGTAAGATATAAGTAACATTCTGCCAATCAATGGAATTCAGTAAGATTAAGTGATGCACAGTCGGTTATTCATGTCCAGTCCCTCTATATGGGAGTAGAGATTAGCATCGAGTGAACCCAAAGATGGGAACTCACCCGCCAGTTCAGGGTGTGATTCTTAGTAGTCATCCTTGTGTTCCAGAACTACGTAGCCAGTGTAGGTTGAGACATTTTAACCCGTCAGATTAGGGTTGATGAGGTGGCTTAACATGTTAGTTTAGGGTTCCCACCATTCTTATTCAGTACCCACCAGATAAGGGTCACTCACAGGCTGTCCTTACCCGTGGTACGGTATTGACACCCCTCCAGTCGGGGCAGAGATTAGACCCCAGCTTAGCCATAACGGCATACATGGGACATGTCGGTTAAACACTACTTCCCACAGTTTTAGTATCAGTCTCAGTAAAAGAACTCAGGGCATTCTTCAGATTTCAGTATATACACGACTGTCAGATACAGTCGTCCATGTTATCAGTTTCAGTATTAGTCATGACAGTAATCAGTAAACCATGTATTAGCTTACAGGTCATGCTATCACGTATTCACGGTCCCAGTTTCTATATATGTGTGTTTGCACTCCCAAGTTCATATTAGTCAGTCAGTGTTGTTCATGCATGAAACCCTTTATGTTCAGCCTACCTTCCTCGTATACTCAGTACTCTAGTTGTACTGACGCATTTGCGCTATGGTGCTTTCTTTTCATGTTACACCATAGGTTTCGAGACACGAGCTCCAGCCCAGCAGTAGCGGTAGTATTCCAGTCGCAGAGACACAATGAGTCCTCATTGATTCGATGACAATATGATTTGATTCATTTATTTTTATTTTCAGTTTAGTTTTATGGAGTTAGTTGGAGACATGTTCCTTCAACTCCTTATTTAGACAGTTTAGAGGCTTTCAAATTTATGTTCAGATTTACGTTCAGATTGAGTTGTTTTGGGTATTTTCACCCATATGATTGTATTCAGTTGAACCTTATGGCCTTACAGTTCTATGTATTCCGTATTATTATATCATGATTTGCAGTATACAGGTACAGATATCAGTCATGGGTTAGCTTGTGGTCCCTCAGGGTCATGAGCACCGTGTAGCATTTCGATTCAGCGAATCGGGGTGTTATAAAATCTATATATAAAATAAATAATTAATCAGTAAAATAAATTTTGTTGGCAACAAAATAGATTTTTGTTGCCGAAATACCAAGTGGCTAGTTCTCAATATGCCACTTGGCTTAATTTTAGGCTAACTTCTTTGCTTTATAATATATATAGCTGGATTTTCTTGATTTACTCTATTGTAGTAAAATCATAAATATTTATTTTTTATAATATTATTATTTATATTGTTTAAATTAATTGTACATATATTTTAAGGAATGACATCTCTATTGAAATATTTTTTTTATTTTGGAATGACTTTTTGGTCATAGTAATTTTTTTCATATGAGTTGTTTTTTTTTTGGTTTCCCATTCGGTGTTTGGTGCCCGCATTGGAGCCCCGACTAATTTGGATCGCGCGTTGCAGGGCCCATTAAGGTTGCAGCGCTCCCAACAGAGTTTTCTCCATACACAGGTTCGAACCCTCGATCTCTGATTAAGGGTGAAAACTATTTAAGTTGCTTGATTACTGATTGGTTATTCACCAAATTAAATTTTGTTTACAACAAAATAGATTCTTGTTGCCAAAATACCAAGTGGCTAGTTCTCAATATGTCACTTGTCTTAATTTTAGGCTAACTTCTTTGCTTTATTAAATATATAGATTAATCTTTTTAAAATTAATTTTTGTTCATCAAAACGAAGTGTCCTTTTCAAATTTGATTATTTTAAAATCCAAAATTATTCTTACAGACATATATAAAGTTATATAATTAGTCAATTAAAGAATAACTTTGTAAGGAAAAAATTTATTTGACTTCAAATATTAATTAAGACTATGTAATTTTAGTAGTTATTTTCGATAAACATTATGCAATCTTTTCTATGTAGTAATATTCATTTTAAAAAGAATTCAATATTTATTTATTTTCAGTCTACCCTTCTTTTACATTCAAGACTATCTTTTATTCATTTCCTAATATAGAATGATAGTGTAATTACTCATTGATAGTTATTCTTAATTGTGAAAATCCTTTCATTAAATATGAATGCATATTGTTTTAAATATAGATTACTTAAAATATATCGAATGAAAATCCTTCCAATAAATATGAATGCATATTTTTCAAATAAAATTACTTGAAAGAAATTTCTTACATTTTGTAGTCCAAAGTTACCATTTGAGTGATCACGTCTTTTTCATAATATTTTTAATTTTGAAATCACTCTTTGATTATTATATTTTTTTCCATATAAGTTGTTTGATTACTAATTGGTTATTCTCTTAATTGATATTTCTTGATACTTTCTTGATTTAGTCAATTGTAATCAAATCATAGATGTTCTTTTTTATATAATATTGTTATTTAAATTAATTATACATATATTTTGAGTGATGATGTCTTTTTTATAATATTTTTAATTTTGGAAGGATTCATTTGTTATAATAATCTTTTTCAAATAAGTTACTTGAGTATTAATTAGTTATTCTCTAATTGATTTTTTTGTAATACTTTCTTGACTTACTAAATTATAGTGAAATCATAAATTTTTTTAAAATAATATTATTAGTTAAATTAATTGTGTATACTTTTTGAGGGATAACATCTTTTTCATAATATTTTTTTATTTTGAAATGACTTTTTGATTATTATAATCTTATTCATATAAGTTACACAATTACTATTTACTAATTGATTTTTTGTAATATTTTCTTGATTTACTTAATTGTAGTAAACTCATAAATATTTACTTTTTTATAATATTATTATTTATGTTGTTTAAATTAATTGTTCATGTATTTTAAGGAATAACATCTCTATTGAATATTTTTTATTTTGGAATGACTTTTTCGTCAAAGTAATTTTTTTTCATATAAGTTGCTTGATTACTAATTGGTTATTCACCAAAATAAATTTTTATGCCAACAAAATAGATTCTTGTTGCCAAAATACCAAGTGGCTAGTTCTCAATATGCCACTTGCCTTAATTTTAGGCTAACTTTTTTGCTTTAATATATATATTGATTTTATTATATCGCATTTTTAAATTTCATCACTAAGTAATGATGGAAAGTTCCATTTATGTATCAATCAATTTGGTGAGATTGTGTTGTTACCTTATTAAAACAATAGAGTACGATACAACAAAACATAGTACAATATAATATAATAGGCTTAAGTCATCGTCAGGCACCTAAATTTGTCTCGAAAATTTATTTAGACTCCTCAACTAAGGCTTGCACCTATCAGGCACCTCAGGTGCTAAAATTGGGTGCGTTAATAGTAGACTAAATAATATTTTACTTTTTTTAATTAAAAAATTTATATTTAAATCATTTTATTAATATAATTTTTAATTATTATAATTTCTTTATTTAAAAAATAAAAAAAGTACCCCCCATCAGTCTTCTTCACATACACAGACACCCTTTCATCATCTTCTTCACAACTCCTCGCCCCCCATTCATTGTCTTCTTCACATTTTTGTTGTCGTCGTCTACAAGTTATGTTCCTTTGCAAACCCCGACCTCATTCATCATCTTCTTTAGCCGTTTTCGAATGCATTTTCCGGCGAGACTCGCCGGAAAATCAACTTAGAAATTTCAAGATTGTTCAAAATTACACGTTTATGAACTTAAATAATTCAAATCCAATATAATGGGAAACCATTTTCATGCAGAAAAAGAAGATATTGGTATCCTTGATGGAGAAAGTATTATGAGAAATTAGAAACCCAATTTGTAATTTTTTTTTAAAAAAAAGTTTAGCTTCTTTGCAGAACAATAGAGAAGAGAATGAAGGGAAGCGGGTGAACCAGTTTTAAATTTTTTTAAAAAAAAGTTCATCTTTTGTAGAAAATGAAGAAGAGAATTGAAGGGGTGGGGGACGGGGTGGGGGGAACCAGTTTTTTTTTTTTTAAATTATAATATATTTAAAATAATTTTTGGACCCACTCAACATGTGTTATTATTTGATTGAATTTTTAACATATATTTTTTTTAAAATTCATTTGCCACGTGTATTTTTCTTATTGGTCAATTTTGCCACTAAGGCAAATGTGTTACAAACATTCTATACCTTTTGCTGATTGTGCAAAAAAGGTCTGATTGGATCAAAATTCGGGTGGGTTAGGGGCCTGATAGGTACAGGCCTTAATTGAGAGGTCTATGTGAATTTTCGGAACAAATAATACATATCAATCATCCAAACATATTATTATGCTTAACACAATATAAAGGGACTTCTAAGAGAATTTGTCTCATAAATTTGAGAATTCTTCATTATTCTTTTTAGCATTGTTAAGCATAAATTTATATAAAATGCCGAAGAATTAATGTTACAATTCTGACTCTCAACATAACTTATTTTTCTTGTCAATTCTTCGAAGCTTAAAAAGTTTCTTTCAGAGGCTTACTTCAGTCTCAATGTCATGAATAATTTCATTCCTTTATTTAGTAACACATTAACTTTTTTGAAGCTATTAAATATTTGTGCCTACCTCATATTTTAAACACTATTTATATGGTGAACATCCCCTTTTAGGAAGGAGATTATTATATTTATGGTCAAAATAATTATATGCAAGACCCCTTTCTTGCTTTACTTTTGTCTTTAATAATTTATTTTTATAATATTTGGCAAAGTCTTGTTGGTGTACCATATTTATGTGATCAATGACAAATTCATTCGACCACACCATAATATCCATTCCGCTCATGGCCAAAGCTTTTATAGTCAAGATCATTTTTTACTTTTACCCTTTGGTAGATCATGATAAAATATACTACTACATCAAATGACCTTTTCATTTCAAATTAAAATTCTTTATTTTTCTCAAACCTCTCATAGAGTTGAGTTTTCGGTATTTATCAACCTTACATAAGCACATTCTTATTCATAACCTTTAACACATATAGACACATTCATTTTCAAGAATGGCCGAGCATTCACGATGCTTACACAAGTCGCAATTTTTTTGAAGAAATGGACTATAACCATATGTGTTTCATAATTTATTTGTATTGTTATGCCTTGATATTTATCATATTTCAATAAGACACCTCAACATCACTTTGAAAGATTTATATTTTCTTTTCTTTTGATGGAGGATTTTAGAACATTTATCAAATTAGCTTGCACAATAATCGTGTGCTTAATATTTTCATACCATATTAATGGTAAAATTACCTTCAACTTTTGAAGGACTATTTGGAGAATCCATAGTTTTTTTCCTTTAGTTGTTATTAAAATGACATCTATTATTTTTTTCCTTTGTCATGTCCTCAATCATTTATACCGCCACAAAAAAAAATTGTTGAAAAATTACTTAAATCTACAACTTAAGTTTATATTATTACATAAAATCTCAACTACCAAAAGTAATTACAAAATTTCTTTTTGGCACTTTCTCTCTCCAAACTTCATATACATATCTCACCTATCCTTTTTTAACGCTTAATGCTCCTCACATAGTGCCTAAAATCAAGGAAGCTCAATCAAAAAGTTTTCAAATTTTGAATTTACTTCTCAAATTGCTCAATATCAATTATATGCAAGTTAATGGTACTGAAGCTGCTAAAGCCGACCAATAATTGCTGGAATTTTGTCGAAAAATGATTATAAGAAAGATTAATCAAAACTAATTGAGAAAGATTTGATACATTTCTTGAAATGTCTCCAGAATACATGTTTCACGAAATATCAAAGTATCGTAAACTCCGAGGAGTCTCTCTAGAGATTTCAACGGACAACTATTTTTCAACAACATTAAAGATTTATTAAAGATTTTTAACTATTGTTGGTAGAAGCTCAAAAAAGGTCGTCTGTGAATTTTCACGGAAGAAAAAAAAAAAAAGATACATCACGACCCCGTCTTCCCAAGGTCCAGTGTTTTGGGTCTAAATTTGTTTATTTTTTCAATTTTTGTATATTTATACATAACAATAAAGTATCAGTTGTTATTACTTTAACCCTAATACATATCGTGGCTACGTATAGAATTGGGCATAATCGTTCAAGATATGTTGTTATTTCAGCTCATATACATAACAATGTTATATATATGGATGGATTACATAGTGAAGTCAGCCCATTTTTTTAATTCTGATACATAGCGAGTTATGTATATGCATGGCATTGTCAGTTGCATTAGATTTTATTCCAACTCATATACATAACTATTGTATATATCATACTTGCAATAACTTTTGTTATAGATATATATTTTATTTGGGGGTTCCTTATAGGCTTGATGTTATTTCACTTATGATACATAATTATGCTATGTATACAATAAGTATGCATAGTTATGTATGTCTAGCATATATATGAATAATTTTCATCATTTATTAAGTTTGATTTTAGATTAACTTATATTGGTATGCAATTTTTGTGATTACAGTGGATGAATTATCGAATAAAGGGAATTGCAATGTTCATCTTATTTGTAAATGATGATCCATATGTTCGTAAGACAATAGCTATCTATGTTGCTAAGCTCTATGACATAAATGCCGAGCTTGTGGAAGATAGGGCTTTTCTAGATGCTCTCAAGGACTTAATATCTTATAATAATCCTATGGTTACTGCAAATGTTGTTGCTGCTATTGCAGAAATCCAAGAAAGTAGTAGCAGGACCATCTTTGAGATCAAAAGCCATACACTTTCAGAGCTTCTAACTGCTCTGAATGAATGCACAGAGTTTAGATTCCACACCAGAAAGCAAATTTTTTAGTAATGCTATGTTTAGGATATAACTTTCATTTGGCTGAAAAAAACCCACAACCACACCCATACCAATTCCTAATTCGAAAAGAAGTTTGATATGCCTATGTTGGTAAAAAGAACACATCCAATATAACCCACAAAGTGGATGGTTGTAGTGTGTACATAAACCTTACCCCGATCTCAAGGTAGAGAGCTTGTTTCATGCCTTTGTGAGTACAAAAACAACAATATCAAATAATCAAAGGCATAGAGTGAAAACAAAAAAGTATAACTACCTCATAGGTAAAGAGAATGTTTACAAAATGCCTTTATGTATCCATGACAACAGTATCAAATTATAATCAAAGGCTCAAAACTATCAAATCATTCAATCAGTTCGACACAACCTTGAACTATTGTAGCAACAAAAACTCATCAATACTGATGGAGACCACCCCATAAACAACAATTAATCATGTACCTATCCAGTACAAGAAATACAAGCCGCATTTTTAATGGTCAAACAGTTATTATATGTATCTGTAGCAGAGAAATATAAATCACACATGCAATATTAGAAACCATCAAAAAGAAACTACTCAATAAAAATCCTTGATTCCATACCACGTAAAGTAATACTCCAGCTAAAAGGAAAACTCAAAATGTCAACAGGGGAAAGCCAAGCAAAGAGACCATAGTTTTTCTCCCGCTCAATATCTTTCATGTCTTGGACCACCAAAGTAGAACAACAGAATAGACTAAACAAAAAGTAAACAAAACTCTCCAACATGATTCTCATAAATAGAAGTCCCTTTACTGAGAAACTCTGAGCCACTTTGAGAAATCGATCTCTACATAGTCAGAATCGGAGATTATTGGCGTCTTCTCTCAACTTGATGAAAAGACCATTTGTACATCACCTCTGTTTATCATAAGCCTCTAGAAGCATTTATCACTCGTGTGAAGACCACTTATAAAACTAAAGATGAAGTGTATGCCGATGCAGGTGAACAGGGTTATTCTGATTCTCCTGCTCCTGTAGCAGAAAGTGGTACATCACCACCAGCTAGTACAACGAATGCTCAACATCCTACGACAAGGCACCCAGTTGCACCTAAAGCTCCTACTCTTTTTTATTACTTGACCTTGGCATGGATAACAGAAATAGTGCTATTATGTCAGCTGATCAGCCTACAACCCCGGTCGACCCTCTTTTACCCATCGTATTGCCAGCCTCTAGTGGGCAAGGTTTACAAATTAGTGCCCAACTTGTGCGGAGAAATAGACAGGTATTTACAGCATAATGTTTGAGAATAGTTCACAGGTTCCTCTTGATGGCTTCATGATTAAGTTTAATAAGAATACATTTGGTCTTGCTACCGGCGACAACTCCAAGTTCCTCACTTGCTACCTGAGACATCTGCAAGCACTCTAAGTTCAATAACTAGCATCAGGTCTTTCAACTACTCATAATATTTGCAAAGTAAAGCTAGTAATGTCCGAAGCTCAGCGAGTGGATCCCTTACTATATCATATAAACAATTTCATACTTTGATAAACACAACTACTGCAAAAGCAACTTAAGCATTTAGATTCCAAGACCAAAAAGAAAATTCTTTAGTGATGCTTATGTTTAGGATATAACTTTCATTTGGCCAAAAAAACCCACAACCACACCCATACCAATTCCTAATTCGAAAAGAAGTTTGGTATGCCTATATTGGTAAAAAGAACATATCCAATATAACCCACAAAGTGGATGGGCTGTAGTGTGTACACAAACCTTACCCAATCTCAGGGTAGAGAGCTTTTTTCATGCCTTTGTGGTACAAAACAAAAATATCAAATAATCAAAGGCATAGAGTGAAAACAAAAAAGTATCACTACCTCATAGGTAAAGAGAATGTTTCCAAAGTGCCTTTATGTAGCCATGACAACAATATCAGATTATAATCAAAGGCTCAAAACTATCAGATCATTCAATTAGTTCCACACAACCTTGAACTATTGAAGCAACAAAAACTTATCAATACTGGTGGAAACCACCCCATAAACAATAATTAATCATGTACCTATCTAGTACAAGAAATATAAGCTACATTTTCTTATGATCAAACAGTTATTATATGTATCTGCAATAGAGAAATATAAATCACACATGCAATATTAGAAACCATCAAAAAGAAAAACCATCAAAAAGAAAATACTCAATAAAAATCCTTGATTCCATACCACATAAAGTAATACTCTAGCTATAGGGAAAACTCAAAATGTCAGCAGAGGAAAGCCAAGCAAGGAGCCCGTAGTTTTCCTCCCACACAATATCTTTCATGTCTTAGACCACAAAAGTAGAACAAAAGGATAGACTAAATAACTTAATCTCCTCAATGATTCTCATACATAGAAGTCCCTTTACTAAGAATCTTCGAGCCATTTCGAGAAGTTATCGAACTCTGCATTGTCAAAATCTGAGATCATTGTCTTGTACCACAAGTGGATTACACTCCTGATAGCTGATACCTCCTCCTACAACCAAAAGCATGGAATTAGGAAAATAGTGCAAGCCATATGCATGGTGCAGCCCAGAAAGTTTATGCACAGTTTCACCAAAGTTCTTTTGAAAGAGAGCCCAAAATGGGAGACAACTCTAAGATGTAATAGTCAATTAATACAAAGAGTTATGCAAATGTGTCGGTATTATTTAACATTCTCACACAAGAATTTAAATAGAATAAGAGGACCTTCTTAAACATGATAGGAAGCTTCCACATCTGGCCACTAATAGTACAATACATACAGCACGAAAGCAACATCCCAATTATCTAGTAAGCCTTAACTAATTCTATTGGACATAATATATAGGTAGATAAAAATGCCAAAAGGTTCTATACTTGCATCCTCTCAGGTGGTAATCAAAAAAGCATTAGAATTTAAAAGTGTTACGTGTGATACCGAGAAAACCAACAATTTAAAAAGCCTTACATACTGCAGGATAATTACTATTCTGAGTCTGATTCCAACACAAGTTGATTCCCAACAAAACAATTAAAAAATTTAATAAACATAGTCACAACTTTACTTACACTATTGGAAAGTAGTATTCTAATAACACTCCCAAAGCTCAGTTAGCATTCCAAACTAATTGGGCAGTTTATAATGTATTAAAATATAAGGGACTGGAGACTGCTCCTCTTTGCCAATTTGTTGTGTATCAGAATATGATTCATCATAACCTCTTGCAATCTCCTTTGTTCTTCCCTCATATACTTTTATTTATTAGCAATCAATCATATATATCTGGTCTAATCTCAGAAAAGAAAAATCAAAAACATATGTGTATCATAAATATAACATTTATAAATTGCACTTGATATACCAATGAAATTATCTCATTAAATATATACATGGTTCTGCAACTAAACCATGAACATGTTCACTAAATTTACACCATTCATGATCACAACACCTGAATCTTGAAAGCTTAAATAATGTGTCAAATCAAATTACAAAAAACTTCAATGTATACTACATTTGTAGCTTCAATTGTTATTTTTCCATCATCATCATAAACTAAAATCTTTAGCTCTTTCCTACTTGTCACACGTGAAAGCGCAACATACAACTGTCCATGTGTAAACACTAGTTTTTTCAAAAATAATCCCACATGAGATAGTGATTGGCCTTGACTTTTATTGATCGTCATTGCAAAAGACACAACGACTGGAAATTGCCATCATTGAAACTTAATAGGTATTCTCGCATCAGATGGAGTCAATGCCATTCTTGGGATAAACATTTTTTCTCTAGCCATATTACCTAATAAAAGTTTGGCTTCAATAACTCGATTTTCAAGTCTTGTGATGACCAATCTTGTTCCATTACATAATCCCGATGACTGATCTATATTTCTCAATAACATCACAGGAATATCTACCTTAAGAGTAATAGAGTGATTCAAAATACTGGAACATTTAATACTATTTAGAAATTTCAGTGTATGCACTTGGTCCAAACCTGTAAAAGCATGATCAGACATACAAATTGTATCATAACTCAAGTAGGTCTTCTTAGGATTGTGATTGAGTAAAACCATATATTCATTGACAGATCCCATCATATCAAGGGTTAGAGCAAGAACTGCTCTTTTCTGGAGGTAGTTTATGTCTTTAGAATAGCTGAGAAAATTAAGATAAGTACTTTCAACAATGGCAGATATTAAATCATCACAATTATGTATGAGAATATCATCAGGCAATCAGACCTTTTCAATTCCATCAACAGAACTTCCAATTTTTCCATCACCAATTGGCAAAATCCAATCTGAAAACTCTTTTAACTCTTCTAAATATGGCCCTAACTGATCTCCCTGCAATCTCATATTCCTTGTCAATTTCAAAACTTTATAGTGGGGCCACAAATAAGAGGAGTTTAAAGTAGCATTAACAATATCTTATCGAATACTTGTTGTAATGACAGGGAAAATTTGTCTGAAGTCACCACCTAGAATAACTATTTTACCTCCAAATGGTCGATCCAAATTGGAAGTGGCTTCAAATCTAAGAATATCTCTAAGAGTTTGATCAAGAGCTTCAAAACAGTATCTATACATCATTGGCACCTCATCTCAGATAAGCATCTTAGTCTTGATGATCAATTTTGCTAGGGGACTACCTTGCTTTATATTGCAAGTGGCATCTTCGGTTGGATTAAGGGGAATTGCAAATCTTGAATGAGCAGTTTGACCTTCTGGTAACAAAAGAGATGCAATCCAACTTGATGCAACAGTTAACACAATATCTTCTCTAGATTGTATGCCAGAAGACAAAGTCCTCCAAATAAATGTCTTGCTAGTTCCTCCATAACCATATAAGAAGAACAATCTGCCTCTATCTTCATCCACTGTTGTCATAATTTTTTGATAAATAGATTTTTGTTCATAGTCAAATTCAGCAATAGACGTTGATGTTCATCCAACAAAAAATGTTTATTATACCACAATTCATCATGAATTAATTTGTTGCTATTGCCAACCTCTTCCTCATTGTAAAGAGGACTTAGCATTGTTGGAAAATCTTGAAAACTTCTTCCGCAACCTTTTAAAAAACTTTCCAACTTCTATCAACAATTATTTTTTGATTCATCATCGCATAGATGTGCATCTAAAAGAACAAAAGTAAACATCATCCCATCTAGAATATTATTTTTCAAATTTGACTTGTAGATTTTGAGAAAACATTCCCTACAAACCCATTTTATGTAGCAATATAAAGATCTTAACTCGATAGGAAAAAATATATATCAAAATGAATTTCAGCCATTTTTTATTGAACTACAATTGATGAACAGATATAATCACTTTAATTATTCATGTTTTCGATATTTTTTATCACTATAAAGACAATGTATCTCCTCTTTGAAAATATGTATTTTCAATATCCTAAGAATGAATAATTCATTTATCATTATCACATGCACAGCAAAATTATATAAGATATTATCATAACGTGAAAATATAAGAATTATATTCATACCTGGATTATTCAATAATCTTGTTTCTTTATGACGAATATCATCTGCCAATAATCGCCATGTTTATTGCCAAATATTTTTTGGTCGTAAGATCAAATTTGATAACAACAACATAGAAAATAAATGCCTAAGATATGATGCATACCCCAATTACTTGCCTCCTTTATGGCATCCACATATTCTTTATCATCATCCAATAAGCCAAGTGCATAACATACATCTCTAAAAGTGGTGTGATCATGATTGTTGATAAGCTTAAGATCCTTATAACATGTTGGACCTTTAATAACATTCAACAATAATCTGAGATAGTATAGCTCACCAGATCTAGGAGGAACAAAGAAAATCCTTCCAAGCTTAAATGTAGAAGTTTTTCTTTTCTCCCATCTTTTCAAATCTGATTTCCACACAAACTTAAGAGGAAATTCTGCATAAGTTAGTTGTCTTGCTTCAGGAAATCTTTTATTTGTCTCAAAAAAACTTAAAAATATTAATTCCCTTACACGGGTCTATTGACAACATCATTAATTGGATCATCATCAGAGAAATGACATTTTATTCATTTGGAAGATGAAATGACATCCTCTCCACCGAAGGTTTTCTATAGTGAATAGGAAATTCAAATATCCTCCAAGAAATTTTACAAGGTGATATGTATCGACAATCATAATACATATGATTTCATCAACATCCTATGAACCCTCATCATGTACACTTCGGGAAAAAGAAGCAATGGCACGATCATGCCGTTTATTAACATACTTAAATAAGTACTTGATGGATTTTGATTGATTGTACCATTCCACATTTATGCGTGCACCATACTTCATTAACAGAAAATGATTATGCGACACGACAAACCTGTTATCCAAGTCAATACGATCCTTCTGGAGAGTTCTTCCATTATCTCTTCTTCTATAAATAGGATAACCATCTTCATCAATTTTCGTTGAATCCACAAACTTCTTAGGAAAGCATTTGGTACATCTCCCATTATGCATGCAAGGAGAAGATCTTCTAGCAACACCACACGGGCCATGAATCATGAAACTTTTTATGACTTTGTAATAATGAGGATCAGCTACTTTATCTGGTATTTTTATTGTAATTATTTTATCGATATCCATGGAAATTGAATATTTGTTATGCTCATGCAGAAACAATAATATATGAGCATAAAGCAACCCTCGTTTTTGGAACTCAATTGTATAAATCATTGCACATAAAGTTTAAATAAAGTTATGGAATAATAAAGAATTTCAATCTCTAATAAAAAATTATCACGAAAAAGCAAAAATAATGATAAAATTATTATTTGAAAAGCTATATGTATACCCGATTTTACTTCTCCAAGAACTTTATTGCCTCGCAAATCCTTTATTAAGCTATCCAATTTGATTTGAAAACCCTACTTAAGATATCTGGACGATCCTAGGATTTAAGCCCTTACTCGTTACAAATCTTTAAATCTCAGGTCATTTTGGATTGCAAGTGAATGTGATAAAAATATCAAGATACCCAGCCCATTTGTATATACCATAGCATCTTGGTAGTTTTGAATCATGTATCGTGTACCTCTCATGAAGGTTGATTGTAAAACAATTTTTCCCTAAGATGAAGGATTAGTTTCTCCATGCAAAATAGCTTCTTGTAACATATTATACATTGCAACTCTCAACTATTTTTGATGAGTCCTAATATACTTCAATCGACCTAATTCAATCATTGTATATTCATCAACTAAGAATTTTTGAAATAATCTTCTTACAGACATAATTATTGGTACTTCATCCTTCTTGTCTTGAATTTTGTAAAAAAGAAACTCTCGCACGCTAACACGTTGTCTTCCTCCAACCAATTCATGATCTCCACCTACATGCCCATTTAAAAAAAATGTCCTCTCTGTACCCGTCTTCCCCAAATGGAAAGAGCAAAGGATACTGTAGGCCTAAATAGGCAGCATTCAACTCATTTATCCTCTGCAGCTGACAAGACTGTGTTTCAATTATGATATCTTTATCACATCTTAATAGTTCAAAATCTCCAACCACCAAAGCAGCTACCTCTGAAACCGTTGGTAAATTATACCTTCTTCCACAAGTGTTTCTTTTTCCTGTCAATTTCTATCTTCTTGAAATCAATCTCTTACCATTCTAAATATCTTGGCCAAAACATTATGTTCATCAAGCATTTGCTTCAAATCAGAAACAATCTTAGTGTGAAGTTTGCTTACGCTTTGACCACGACTGCAGAAGCAAAGATTATATGATTTTTGGTACATGATTTTGTTTAATGTACTTTGTTTGTATATAATATTTGGTATAATACTTACCTCACAGCATAAATTCTATTTTTGACTTTATTTCCTGTATCATAAATATATAATTGCACGAATTTTGGATTAGACCCCTTGGGAGGCAATAAACTTCCAATTTGATGATAATTCTAGCTAGATAATTTGAATGTTTGCGGACCATGTGATTGATTGACGGAGGCATCAACCTTTCCCCTCATCGATGTAAATGAGAACATCGAATTGTAAGTTCTAATATTTTCTCAAAAATGAACAGTTTGAGGACCTACAAAATATAAAAGTTGAAAATGATAAGCATATACATGAAGTGCAGAGTACATCACAATAATAAGATTAAATTAGTTACTTTTTCTAACCTGATCCAAACAATAATTGTTTTAAAGATGGAGGAAGCTCCTTTGAATTAGGGAGCTTGATCTTTCCATGATTACAACACAAATTAAACACTGGTCTTTTAGATCTATAATATTTTTTTATTCTATCTTCATACTAAAAATATGCCCCACAATGTTCACATTCATTAATAGCATCTTCTATGTCCCAATACTCTAAAATGAATAAAATTTAAAGTTAAAACACCATATTCAACACAAAAATTTAAAATATTAAAGTAGTATAAAACATACAATACATACCATCATTACAGATGTCTCCACATTCGATGTTATCCTCTAAAAATTTAATATTAAAATCAAATAAGTGAAAAATATCTTAAAGTTCAAGTCTCTCTATATAAAATCATATTAACAATTATTTGATTTACAATTTACATACCTTCATAATGATCGTCCTCTTCGTGTTCATCATCTAAGATTGATTGCATATCACTACCTGTTATGTATGAAAGTAAGATATGATGAAATTGTACACGTGTGTTTATATTTAGCGATGTCACTCTAAAGTTACTTTTATCATAGAAATCTAAGTGGTTCAGACTACTCAAAAATATTGATGGGTGCATGTTGAATCGTCCAAAGATAGTGTATTTTTTAAGAATCTAACATAAGTACGGCAATTTCGAGAGTCTAAACAACTTAGATACAAATCACATATTTACTTATTGATGCTTATAAAATGAAAAATCAAAATACCCCTGTGACATACCTTGTATAGCAACATCGACATTTCCAACCTCAGATTCTAAAAGAATTATATAATTATTGCTTGTCAGTAACTTTCAATAGTACATATTATTCAATATAATAGTATAAGAATCTCAATTACTGACCTGACAAAATTAAAGGAACATTTAAATCAGGTAGAATCTAATGTTGGCGGATATCTGGAGAATGACTTTGAAGACCTATTATCAGTTGATTAAATATAGATAAGGGTCATATTAACAATCAAATAAGATAAATACTTCAAATGTTGTAAAGAGATTCAAAATTTACCTCCATTACATGAATATTCATTTAAATCAGGCAGATTATCTTCACTGCGAATACCTTTAATGATATAGTAAAATGTAAAAGGAGTAATTAATAACTATGACATTCGTGTTAGAACATAATTTTTCTGAATCCATGATGAAATGACGATAAATACTACAAATCTTGAATTTTCAGTACTTTTTAATACCACGTATTCATTAATAGACAAAAAGTCAAAGGCTAGCCTTGCACGATCGGAGGAACATTTAAATCAGGTAGACAAATATTTTTCATCATATTTCCAAAACTTTGAACACCTTGTGAAGTAGCCTTATTACAACTTGAACTTCCATCTTGCATGCTAAAATGACCTAAGTCTGGAATCTTTAGACCACCCAATATGCCTTTACCCTTCTTTTGTTTTGAATTTGCAGACAAACAATTTTCAAACTCTGTCATCAATAAATGTTTGGAATACTCAAATTATTTAAATTTTTGATGAAAAATTTATTTAATAATCTGATACAAACTAAGAAATAGAGAAATTAGAAACTAACCATTGCTCAAATCTCGCAGTGGAAATGACTTTTGATTATGTCTGAGAATTTGTGATGATTTAATATTTCCAGAACTCATTGATGGGATACTCATCACAGGTGTGTAATTTTTACATGATGAAATGGTATGTCGAACATGTGTCATTGTTTTTATACTTTCTTAGGTAATGGTGATTCCATAACCTTTATTCTTTTCTAATTCTGTTGAATATGAACTATTATGGAATGTTCCTCGGCATACAGGTATATCAGTTGATATGTTTGATTTTCTCATTTCATTAACAGTAACACTCAGAGGACAATTCTCCTTACCTATTAATGGTTGTACTGTTCACGAATGAAAATCTTTAAACATAAGTTCTATATTCAGAGCCATATTGAAAAAGATTACCTGTTTGGAATTGATCATTCGTTATATCACGCAAAGTGAAATTATTTTCCTCTTGTCCGATTCTACTCCATCTGACATTTGCTGATTCAACATTCTCTATATACTAAATATTGTTGCAAGCAAAATAAGTTATAGATAGTCACAAGGTGGAAAGAAAACAACTTCATAACCAATTTAGATTTCTCTCATCATAATAAATTAAAATGATATGTTGAACTGTGTTGTTGTTTTTAAGCTTTATGAGTTATCAGAAATTTCATATATTTTATTCCTTTCTAATTCTGTTGAATATGAAATATTTTAGAATGTTCCTTAGCATACAGGTGTGTCAGTTGATATGTTTAAGCTCATCACATTCTTTTGTTTTCTCATTTCATTAACAGCAACACTCAGAGGACAATTCTCCTTGCCTCTCGATGGTTGTATGTTCACAAATGAAAATCTTTAAATGTAAGTTCTATATTCAGAGCCATATTGAAAAAGATTACTTGTTTGGAATTGACCATTCGTTATATCATGCAAAGTGAAATTATTTTCCTTTTGTCCGATTCTACTCCATCTGACATTTGTTGGTTCAACATTCTCTATATGATAAATATCGTTGCAAAAAAACTAATTTACAGATAGGGGAAACGACTCACAGTCAAAAATCTGTTAATGTAAGTTATATATTCAGAACCATAGAGGAAAATATTAGTGTTTGCAATTAACCATAGGTTATATCATGCAAAGTGGAATTATTATATCCAAAACAAAATTGCACTATAATTAACTCACAACACAACCTTCGATAAAACTTAAATTGTCTAAAATAAAATTCTATATCAATAATTTGGGAGTTTTCATATCGATACGTTCAGTTATATAAATTAGGGAATTTTGGCATATAGATAATTGCTTAGTGGTGCATAGAGATGCATCTACCTAATAATAAAAACAATAAGAAAAACACATCAAAAATGTAGTTTGGTGCTCAAAGTTTATACCATTGCTTCTCGAAGAATATTTAGCCTGTTTCTGTCTCCGCACGCGTACTCTGTTTATTCTTGCTAATTTTTTGCCCTGATTTTCCATCTGTATGCACTACTGAAGCTGGATTTTATATGAGCCTAGAACCTTGTGGTAGTCTATTTGATGATAGATATAGGCCAAGATAGAGAAAGGTAAAGAGCGAGAGAGAGAGAGAAAGAGAAAGTGACTCTTACACTTCTTTTGTGATATAAGGACAATTTGGTGGAATGCCTGAATGCTCCTATTTCATAATATGGGATATTTTTTGGCTTTTATATTTATTTATTATTATTATAAAAGTAATATTATAATTGTGGTCCTTATTATTTTTTATTCTTGCTATTAATAAAATAACATAAACATACACCCTAATTTATCATATATTCAAGTTCTCATCCTTATAAAGTAATTACAAAAATTTCAACTAATTATATATCCTCATTGGATGTATCAAAAGTTAATTATGTATCTCGACAGACCTAAATTTGAGATTTTCAATAATTATATAAAATGACAAAATTTGCTGTAATTAAACTTTAAACTATTGGAAATTATGTTGTTTACCTTCTCTCAACTGATCCTGAGGCAGCTAAAGATGTTGTGCTAGCTGAAAAGCCTGTGATTAGTGATGATTCAAAGCAACTTAATCCTACTCTTCTTGAAGAACTTCTTCCCAATATTTCTATTTTATCCTCTGTCTATCATAAGCCTTCAGAAGCATTTATCATTCGTGTGATGACCACTCAGAAAAATGAGGATGAAGAGTATACCAATGCAGCTAAACAGGGTTATTCTGATTCTCCTGCTCCTATAGCAGAAATTGGTGCATCACCGCCGGCTAGTACATTTAATGTTCAGCATCCTGTAGCAAGGCAACTAGCTGTACCTGCATCTCCTGTATTTTTTTACTTGACCTTGGCATGGATAACAGCACTAATGCTATTGTGTCTGTTGATCAACCTTCAACCCATGGCAGCCCTTCTTTACCCGTCGTATTACCAGCCTCTAGTGGGAAAGGTTTACAAATCAGTGCCCAACTGGTGCGGAGAGACGGACAGGTATTTACAGTATGATATTTCAAAATAATTCACAGGTTCCGCTAAATGGCTTCATGATTCAGTTTAATAAGAACACATTTGGTCTTGCTATCGGTGGACAACTCCAAGTTCCTCAATTGCTACCTGGGACATCTGCAAGCACTCCAAATTTAACTACTCGCATCAGGTCTTTCAACTACTCGTAATATTTGTAAAGTAAAGCTAGTAACGTTTGAAGCTCAGCGAGGGGATCTTTTACTATATCATATCAACAATTTCATACATTGATAAACACAACTACTGCAAAAGTAACTTTAGAGTTTAGATTCCAAAACCAGAAAGCAAATTCTTTACTGATGCTATATTTAGATATAACTTTCATTTGGCCGAAAAATCCTACAACCACACCCATACCAATTTCTAATTCGAAAAGAAGTTTGATATGCCTATGCTGGTAAAAAGAACACATCCAATATAACCCACAAAGTGGATGGGTTGTAATGTGTACACAAACCTTACCCCGATCTCAGGGTAGAGAGATTGTTTCATGCCTTTGTGGGTACAAAAACAACAATATCAAATACTCAAAGGCATAGAGTGAAAACAAAAAAGTATCACTACCTCAAAGGTAAAGAGAATGTTTCCAAAATGCCTTTATATAGCCATGACAATAATATCAGATTATAATCAAAGGATCAAAACTATCAGATCATTCAATTAGTTTGACACAACCTTGAACTATCGAAGAAACAAAAACTCATCAATACTGATGAAAACTACCCCTTAAACAACCATTAACCATGTACCTATCCAATACAAGAAATTAAGCTATATTTTTCTATGGTCAAATAGTTATTATATGTATCTGCAGCAGAGAAATATAAATGATACATGCAATATTAGAAACCATCAAAAAGAAACTACTCAATAAAAATACTTGACTCCACACCATGTAAAGTAATACTTCAGCTAAAAGGAAAACTCAAAATATCAACAGGGGAAAGTCAGGCAAGGAGCCCGTAGTTTTCCTCCCGCTCAATATCTTTCATGTCTTTGAACACCAAAGTATAACAAAAGAATAGACTAAACAAAAAGTAAACAAAATACTCTCTAACATGATTCTCATAAATAAAAGTCCCTTTACTGAGAAACTCCGAGACACTTTGAGAAGTTTTGGAACTCTGCATAGTCAGAATCTGAGATCATTGTCTTGTACCACGAGTAGCTTGCACTCCTGGTAGTTGATTCCTCTTCCTACAATTTAAACCATGGAATCAGGAAAATAGTGTAAGCCATATGCATGGTGCAGCCCAGAAAGTTTTATACACAGTTTCACTGAAGTTCTTTTGAAAGAGAGGCCAACATGGGAGAAAACTCTAAGATGAAATAGTCAATTTATACAAAGAGTTATGCAAATGTGACTGTATTATTCAACATACTCACAAAAGAAGTTAAACAAAATAAGAGAAACTTCTCAAACATGATAGCAAGCTTCCACATCTGACCACTAATAGTACAATACATACAGTGCAAAAGAAACATCCTTATTATCTAGCAAGCCTTAACAAATTCTACTGGAAATAATATATAGGTAGATAAAAATAGCAAAAGGTTCCACACTTGCATCATCTCAGGTGTTAATCAAAAATGCATTAAAATTTAAAAGCCTTACGTGTGATGCCGAGAAAACCAACATATTTTTACAATATCTCAGAATAGTCTTATATTCTAAAGGTCATACAGAATACAGATGATAGAGTAACTACTCTGTGCATAAAACGACTAAAGTAATCCACTAAATTAAATAAAAAAAATCAAATATTAGTTCAAATACTCAAGCAATAGAATCAATAAAGCTCTTTATAAACTGGAACATCACGTCCATAACAAAAGTGGATTATTAAGTTTCCAAGAAATAAAACAACAAATCTAGTCCATATTAATTAAGCCTTGGAATCAAATTAAATAGGTCTCAACAAAAACATATTGTTTGCAACAAAACTAATTCCCTGGAAAAATATAAAAACAATCATTTCTCTAATTATCGTCTTCAAGCTTGTTGGATGCTCTAACTCATGCAAGTTTCTCCTTCATAACCACTTTATTAAGCTTAGTGCTTGAGAGTTGTGCATTGGGGTCATCTTCAACTTATATGCCAAGTGATTCAACCTCCTATAAACTTATCTTGTCCAGAGTGTTTGTTAGAGTATTCAAGTCATTATCAGGATTAGAATCCTACAATGTAAGGGAAACTTTAATTTCAAAATTATTGAAAATAAAAAACTCTAATTATAATTATTGTGTTTATATATAGAATGACAAAAAAGGCAACATTGAAATCACCGTGATTTCATGAGTTTCAACATTAACTTTTTCACAGTTGAAATTTGGATCCTATAAATATGAAATTCTTATATTAATTATAATTAGAGTTTTTTATTATCGATAATTTTGAAATTAAAGTTTCCCTTGCATTGTAAGATTCCAATCCTGATAATGACTTGAATACTTGGTCAAAAACCTTTAAAGTATTGATATATAGTTGTGAACATTAGAAACCAGTGTGATTTGAGCTATTTATAAATGAAAACGTACTGGAAAATCATCGTCACGGGAAGAAGGTTTAAACTGCTTGGTAAGTTCCTCATCATCACAAATCTTAAGAACGGTATAAACCTCAACCTGTTGTTCTACATTATAGCTCTTGACAGCCACCTTAAATAGGGCATTTTTATCAAGAATAGTATCGAGCTCCACTAGATAAGCACCATCATCATTGGAATCAGTAGTCTGTAATCCAAAATACATAGTAATTTATGTAGTAAAATGGTTCTTTCCAAAACAATATAGATAACAACAAACTATGCATTTAGAAAAGTCTAAAACAAATTCTATATGAAACATGTCATTAACATACCTCGTCTATCTGTCCTTTCAATTGAGTAGCAGACTTCCCTATGAGCTTTGTTCCTTCGCGATCCCAAAGCAACAAAGAAATAAAATCAGTACCGTCCATTACCCTCACTTGGAGTTTATATCTGGAATAAAAGTTTACAATATAAATTTTGAATCACATTTCAAAATCTCATTTAAAATATTCCCAATTGGGATCAAACCTATGAATAGCAGAATGATCCAGGCGATTATATTTTTTACAATGAAACTTATTTCCAATTTTTGTGACCTTTTTAGGGCACCTTTTGCAACCCATATATGACTAACCATTTTCCATTTCTATATGAACAATGGTTGTATATATCCAAAAGTTCCCCTTCTATCACATATAAAAAAAGAAGATTCCATTAAGAATTAATTTTTTGTATCAATTGCTTATTTGTTAATTCCAAATTCATGCCAAATTATACTCACGTGAAGACACTTCACTAATTGTGCAATAGTTTTACCCTTCACATCTCTAGACAGTAGCTCATCCAAAATAGAATAAGAACGCTGAGTTGAAATTTGTCTAACTCTCAAAGTGTTATCTCCACGCACACCAATCAAACTGCATTTATTTATTAATTTTCTATAGTTGTAGTTGTGCAATTGAAATTGAAAAAACATAGAATATAATATAGATCGATAGAAAACCTGGTCTTAAATTCAACAACATGGGGAAGATCGGGATTAACCCACAGCTTTGAAGCATGTCAAGTATTACGGACAGAGTACTTATCTATATCCACAAACACAAACAAAGTTAAGCATACATAGGTTGTTAACTATATAAGTACATGGTTAACTATACACAAGACAATTCGTACCTTGGAATTTATGCACTCGAATGAACTGTATAACAACTACAACTGGAGCAGTGTTGGATCCATCAAAATATGGAGTGGTTTGTTCAGCAAAATCCCCCCAAAAAATATCCTCAATGTTGTTCAACCTAGATGAAAGTATGCATCATCATAACAAAAAAAAATGTAATTCCTATAGGAATTAGTAATTCTATTCATAAAACATGATATTACTCGTGGTCTTGTAGCTCGACATTCATAAAGACACTGATCTTATTATTTTGTTTATGCGATTGAATTACCCCAAGGCCAACAATCTCACCAACGACATCTAATATAGATCCAAAAATAATAATAAGTTGGTTATTGGTTAAGAAATAGTGAAAATAATGATGTATCAACAACAACATACCCAGTATATTCCCACATAGTGGGAATGAAAATAGTGATGCATATTACAATATAAATATGTTATGATAATTACCAAATAATTCTTTCTCATCAGCATTCACTTGGTCAATCAAATGCTTATAAGGTCATATATTGAAGATATTCATACCAAAAAGTGGATTATTTATTTCTTTAACCATTGTTCTATTTGTGAACATTAACCTTATCATGTGCTTAGTGGTCTTAAACTTGAAAGTATTGGGACCAACCACAAAGTTTTCATTATATATAGCCCTAGCTCACTTATTTTTCCCTTGAACAAACACATAATATATCTCCTAATAGTTGCATGGATACGATCTCCCTATATAAAAATTCAACACCTATATTATATCCATAATTGAAAAATGTCAATATATACATGTACAACTAATTTTAAAATTGATATATCAATACCTTTTCATCCTGAAGCACAATCTTCATCGATTGTGGATTGTCTTCCTTTTCACGATCAGGAATAACCCACAATCGCATAACTCGCACTTTTAGACACCACTTTGTCAATCTTAGCAGCCATAATATTTATGAAGAAAATGAGTTAAGTGATATTTTTTCTAAAGATGCCTCTATCGCTTCAATGTTCATATTATGTAGGAATCATCATATTATATAGTAATTTTTACAGGTAAAATTAGTTAGAATCAACTATGATCAGAATATTTTACTTTTCCATATAAAATTATTACCTCATGATTAGTTGTATTACAATTTAGTAGCACTTACCATAGACATATATGGTAATGATTGGCAGTGTAAAGGTTTGATTTAATATATATATATACGATTCACTTACCATAACCATCTACTTTTCATCCATGAGAGTAAGAAAATCTACAATTCACTTACCATATCCATCTACCATTTGTATGATCTTCTTAAATCACTTGATTGATTGGAATATAATTTGGAAATTGGAATACAAATTGTGGAATTAGGAGTATCACTTGATTGGAATATATATTTGGAAATTGAAATATAGATTGTGGAATTACTCTTATAGCTTGATTGGGATATATATTTGGAATACAAATTATGAAATTTCTCCTAATGATAGTGGAATTAGGAGTAATTGACGGATGATCTTCTTAAATGACTTGATTGATTGGAATACAGATTATGGAATTACTCCTATAGCTTGATTGGAATATATATTTAGAATACAAATTGTGGAATTATTCCTAATGATAGTGGAATTAGGAGTAATTGATGGAATTTTTATGTCGAATATGTTAAAGTCTTACATATCTATGAAATAATCTATCTACTAATTAAATAGAAGTTAAACTTAATGATTTTTTACCACAATGGGAAATATATAAATAATTATAATAGTGTTCATTAATAGGAGTCAATTATATTTATTTTTTATCACAATATGAAATAGTAGAATAAAAGTAAACAAAAGTATTCATCAAACATTTTTCTTTATTATATATATAGATTTGAAATATATATATATATATATATATATATATATATATAATTATAATAGTATTTATTCATAAGAGACAATACTAATTATTTTTATCACAATATAAAAATATGAAATAATAAAATAAAAATAAATAATAGTGTTCATTCAATATTTTTTATCACAATATGAAAATAGATATGAAAATTTAAAAATCTATATATAAAATAAATAAATAATTAGTAAAATAAATTTTGTTGCCAACAAAATAGATTTTTGTTTCCAAAATACCAAGTGGCTAGCTATCAATATGTCACTTGGTATAATTTTTGGCTAACTTCTTTGTTTTATTATATATATAGATATGAAAATAGATATGAAAATTTAAAAATCTATATATAAATAAATAATTAATCAGTAAAATAAATTTTGTTGTCAACAAAATAGATTTTTATTGCCAAAATACCAAGTGGCTAGTTCTCAGTATGCCACTTGGCATAATTTTAGGCCAACTTCTTTGCTTTATTATATATATAGGTGTGAAATATATAAATAATTATAATAGTGTTCATTAATAGGAGTCAATTCTAATTATTTTTATCACAATATGAAATAATAGAATAAAAATAAACAAAAGTATTCATCAAATATTTTGCTTTATTATATATATAGAGTTGAAATATATATAAATAATTATAATAGTGTTCATTCATAGGAGTCAATTCTAATTATTTTTATCACAATATGAAAATATGAAATAATAGAATAAAAATAAATAATAGTGTTCATTCAATATTTTTTACAGGGTTATGACTATCAAGTTGGTCTTGGGGGGGTTTACTTTGAACATCTGTAGCGCGTATGCGCCTCAGGTGGGCCTGGAAAAGGAAGAGAAGAAGAGTTTTAGGAGGTTTTTGATGAGGTAGTTAGAGGCGTGCCTAGTTCAGAGAAGATTTTCATAGGTGGGGATTTCAACGGGCACATCAGGTCTTTGCCGTTAGGGTATGATGATGTGCGTGGGGGCTTTGGGTTCGTGGTTAGGAATGATGAGGGAGTTGCTCTTTTAGATTTTGCGAGGGACTTTGGGTTGGTGGTAGTGAATTCCAGCTTTCCGAAGAAGGAAGAGCACTTGGTTACTTTGCGTAGTAGGATAGCCAAGACTCATATTGACTTTTCGCTGCTTAGGAAGGGGGATAGAGCTTTGTGTAAGAATTGTAAGGTAATCCCGAGTGAGAATTTTGCAACCCAACATAGACTCTTAGTGATGGACTTAGTTATCAATGGGGGCAAGATGAGGTGGGGTCGGAAGGGTCGGCCTAGGGTTAGGTGGGGTAGCCTGACCTCGGTTAGTGCTTTAGAGATATGAGTAAAGTTGGAGGGGATAGAGGTGTGAGAATGTGGGGGGGACACGGATAGTATGTGGGATAGGGTTGTTGGTTGCATCAGAGAGTCTGCTAGAGAGGTATAGGGTATTTCGACGGGCGAGTCTGGCCAGTATTAGGGGGATTGGTGGCGGAATAAAGATGTTAAGAAGAAGGTCGAGATGAAGAAGGCGGCTTACGCTAAGTTAGTTGAGAGTAAGGATGAAGATGAGAAATGGGTAAGCAGGGAGGAGTACAATTTAGCAAAAAAGGAGGCTAAGTTAGTAGTCACGGCTGCTAAGACAGCTTTTTTTGAGAGTTTATATAATGAGTTAGAGGACAAAAGTGGGGAGAAGAGGATGTTTAGGCTTGCCAAGGTTAGGGAACGGAAGGGTCGTGATCTGAACCAGGTGAAATACAGTAAGGGAGAGGATGTCAGAGTTTTGGTGGAAGACGACCTCATTAAGAAAAGATGATAGTCCTATTTCTATAGGCTCTTGAATGATGAGGGGGATAAAGGTGTTGTGTTAGGAGAGTTGGAGCATTCCCGGGAGTATCGCGACATTGACTTTTGTCGGCGTTTTAAGGTAGATGCAAAGGGGCAGGGCGACGGGGCCCGATGAGATTTCGGCGGATTTTTGGAAGTTCTCTAGCAGGTCAGGGTTGAGGTGGCTGACCAACTTGTTTAACAATATTTTCCAATCAGAATATGGTGTGGAGATGGAGCACGGTGATTTCTTTATATAAGAACAAGGGTGACATTCAGAGTTGCAACAACTACCGAGGTATCAAGTTGTTAAGTCACACAATAAAGATTTGGGAGAGGGTGGTAATGGTTTTATGCCTGGTCGCTCCACGACTAAGGCAATTCACCTTGTGCGGAGACTGGTAGAGCAATATAAAGAGAGGAAGAGGGATCTTCATATAGTGTTTATTGACTTGGAAAAGGCGTATAATAAGGTCCCTAGGGAGGTTCTTTGGAGATGCTTGGAGGCGAGGGGGTCTCGATGGGGTACATCAGAGCGATTAAGGACATGTATGAGGGAGAAAAGACTCAGGTAAGGACAGTGGGAGGAGATTCTGAGCATTTTCCGGTCTTAACAAGGTTGTACTAGGGATCAACTCTTAGTCTGTTTTTATTCGCTTTGGTAATGGATGTGTTGACGCAAAATATACAAGGCGAGGTGCCTTGGTGTATATTTTTTGCGGAGGATATAGTTCTGATTGATGAGTCGCGACAAGGGTTTAATGATACGCTGGAGGTTTGGATACAAACCCTAAAGTCTAAAGGTTTCAGGTCAGTAGGACCAAGACAGAGTACTTAGAGTGCAAGTTTAGTGACTCGAGGCAAGAGAAGGAGGTGGTAGTGAAGTTGGATTCTCAGGCGGTTTACAAGAGGGATAGTTTTAAGTATCTTGGGTCTACGATTCAGGGAAATGGAGATATAAATGAGGATGTCTCTAACCATATTGGGGCAGGTTGGATGAAATGAAGGCTCGCTTCGAAAATTTTATGCAATAGGAAGGTGCCCCCAAGCTAAAAGGAAAATTTTATAGAGTTACAGTCCGGCCTGCTATATTGTATGGATCGGAGTGTTGGCCGATTAAGAATTCTCATATCAAAAATTTGAAGATGGCGAAAATGAAAATATTACATTGGATGTGTGGATTCACAAGGGCTGACAGAGTTAGGAATAAAATTATTTTAGAGAAGGTGGGAATGGTGTCAGTGGAGGATAAAATATGGGAAGTGAGGTTAAGATGGTTTGGTCATGTGATGAGGATAGACATGGATGCCCCAGTTCGTAGATGTGAGAGGTTGGCCTTGGGAGGTTTCAAACGGGGTAGGGGTAGGCCGAAGAAATACTGGAGAGAAGTAATTAAATGTGATATAGAGCAGTTATAGCTGACTGAATACATGACCCTGGATAGGAAGATATGGAGGAAAAGCATTAGGATAGAGGGATAAGGGTGTGGATGAGTCGTAGGCAGTATTTAGGTGGACTTTGGTATCCTTTGTTTGGCAATGTACAAATTTTTTATGGATGTCGTACCTATGTTATTTTATCGTGTTCTATGCTTTTGATGTTTTTGTATACTGCCTTTTATCTTAAGTTGGGGGTCTATGGAAACAGCCTCTCTACTTCTTTAGAGGTAGTGGTTTGAACTGCGTACACTCTACCCTCCCCAGACCGCACTATGTGGAAATATACTGGGTTTGTTGTTGTATTTAATATTTTTTACCACAATATGAAAATAGATATGAAAATTTAAAATCTATATATAAAATAAATAATTAATCAGCAAAATAAATTTTGTTGCGAACAAAATAGATTTTTGGTACCAAAATACCAAGTGGCTAGTTCTCAATATGCCAGTTGGCTTAATTTTAGGCTAACTTCTTTGTTTTTATATATATATATAGATAGATTTTCTTGATTTACTCTATTGTAGTAAAATCATAAGTATTTATTTTTTATAATATTATTATTTATATTGTTTAAATTAATTGTTCACATATTTTAAGGAATGACATCTCTATTGAAATATTTTTTTATTTTGGAATGACTTTTTGGTCATAGTAATTTTTTCCATATAAGTTGTTTTTTTTTGTTTCTCATTTGGTGTTTGGTGCCCGCATTGGAGCCCCGACTAATTCGGATCATACGTTGCAGGGCCCACTAAGGTGGCAACGCTCCCAACAGAGTTTTCTCCATACACAAGGTCGAACCCTCGACCTCTGATTAAGGGTGGAACACCATATAAGTTGCTTGATTACTAATTGGTTATTCACCAAATTAAATTTTGTTGCCAACAAAATAGATTCTTGTTACCAAAATACCAAGTGGCTAGTTCTCAATATGCCACTTGGCTTAATTTTAGGGCTTAATTTTAGGCTAACTTCTTTGCTTTATTATATATATAAATTAATCTTTTTTTAATTAATTTTTGTTCATCAAAACGAAGTATCTCTTTCAAGATTGATTATTTTAAAATCCAAAATTATTCTTACAGACATATATAAGGTTATATAATTGGTCAATTAAAGAATAACTTTGTAAGGAAAAAATTTATTTGACTTCGAATATTAATTAAGACTATGTAATTTTAGTAGTTATTTTCGATAAACATTATGAAATCTTTTCTATGTAGTAATATTCATTTTAAAAAGAATTCAATATTTATTTATTTTCAGTCTACCCTTCTTTTAAACTCAAGACTATCTTTTATTCATTTCCTAATATAGAATGATAGTGTAATTACTCATTGATAGTTATTCTTAATTGTGAAAATCCTTTCATTAAATATGAATGCATATTGTTTTAAATATAGATTACTTAAAATATATCGAATGAAAATCCTTCCAATAAATATGAATGCATATTTTTCAAATAAAATTACTTGAAATAAATTTCTTACATTTTGTAGTCCAAAGTTACAATTTGAGTGATCACATCTTCTTCATAATATTTTTAATTTTGAAATCACTCTTTGATTATTATATTTTTTTTTGAGAAAATGGTCTATTACCCCCCCCCCCCCCAACCTTTAGTCGAAATTCCAACTACACACTGAACCTTTAAAGGTGACCTATTACCCCCTAAATTTATTTTTACCGAATTTATTACCCCACCCCCCAGTTACTGACCTGTCACTGGACGTGACTACACCCGCCCATAGGTGCGTCAGTTGACTCCATTTCACTTTAAATTCTTTATTTTCTGATTGTAATGTCATTATTTTTAATAATATAATAAATATTGTAATTATTACTTTTTCTTAATGAATTCTAATTGTCACATCATGTCTTCTTTTTCTGTTTTTCAAAACAAAAATTCAAGAACTCATTAATGGAGTTCCTCATCATCCTAATTAATGGATTTCTCCGAAATCAAGAAATTCTTTTTTCTCCAAAATCAAAACTGAGAAACACTTGAACTAAGGAAACAATAAGATTTCTCTTATTAATGAATTCTTGAATAAGGAAGATAGGGAACTCCGATTCTAAAATCTTGAAAAAATTCAAGAACTTTGATTTCCTCTCTTTTTGATCAAAATCACCATTAATGGCGAGCTCAAAGCTTTGAATTTCCACAATGCCACATATAATTTTCAATATAACTCACGTATAATTTTCAATCCATTTCTCCGATTTTCTCTATTTTTGCTCAAGAACCGTCATTAATGGCGAGCTCAAAGCTTTAAATTTCCACAATGGGGAAGAATTCGCCATTAATAACGATCTTGAGCAAAAAGATGAAATTGGGTTGAAGAACTTTATTAATCCGCCATTCAAGAACTTCATTAACCCGCTATTCAAGAACTTCATTAATCCGCCATTTTTTCTCCAAGAATTCTATTTTTGACCTAAGAAGATGAAATTGGTTGAAGATTAAAATGGAAAAAAATAAAAAATGGAAGAGAAAAAAAGAAATAATAAAGTTAAATAATTAATTTTTTTTTAGAGTAGAAAAAAATGACGTGGCAGCGCGTGCCTCACACACATTCCAAATGACTGGTTGTCAGTTTTCGTGGGTAATAATTTCACTTTAAAATAGTTCAGGGGGGTAATAATTTCACTTTAAAATAGTTTGGGGGGGGGGGGGGGAAAAAACCCCCGCAAAGTATAAAGGTGTTGGTGGGATTTGGGGTAAAAGTTGGAGGGCTTTTGACCATTTTCTCTATTTTTTTTTCATATAAGTTGTTTGATTACTAATTGGTTATTCTCTTAACTGATATTTCTTGACACTTTCTTTATTTAGTCAATTGTAATCAAATCATAAATGTTCTTTTTTATATAATATTGTTATTTAAATTAATTATACATATATTTTGAGTGATGACGTCTTTTTCATAATATTTTTAATTTTGGAAGGACTCATTTGTTATAATAATCTTTTTCATATAAGTCACTTGAGTATTAATTAGTTATTCTCTAATTGATTTTTTTTGTAATACTTTCTTGACTTACTAAATTGTAGTGAAATCATAAATGTTTTAAAATAATATTATTATTTAAATTAATTGTGTATATTTTTTGAGGGATAACATCTTTTTCATAATTTTTTTTATTTTGAAATGACTTTTTAATTATTATAATCTTATTCATATAAGTTACACAATTACTATTTACTAATTGATTTTTTGTAATATTTTCTTGATTTACTTAATTGTAGTAAAATCATAAATATTTACTCTTTATAATATTATTATTTATGTTGTTTAAATTAATTGTTCACGTATTTTAAGGAACGACATCTCTATTGAATATTTTTTATTGAGTAATTTTTTTCATATAAGTTGCTTGATTACTAATTGGTTATTCACCAAAATAAATTTTTTTGCCAACAAAATAGATTCTTGTTGCCAAAATACCAAGTGGCTAGTTCTCAATATGTCACTTGCCTTAATTTTAGGCTAACTTTTTTGCTTTATTATATATATTGATTTTATTATATCGCATTTTTAAGTTTCATCACTAAGTAATGATGGAAAGTTCCATTTATGTATCAGTTAATTTGGTGAGATTGTGTCGTTACCTTATTAAAACAATAGAGTACGATACAACAAAACATAGTACAATATAATGTGATAGGCTTAAGTCATCGACAGGCACCTAAATTTATCCCGAAAATTTACTTAGACCTCTCAACTAAGGCATGTACCTATCAGGCACCTCAAGTGCTAAAATTGGGTGCGTGAATAGTAGACTAAATAATATTTTACTTTTATTTTAATTAAAAAATTTATATTTAAATCATTTTATTAATATAATTTTTAATTATTATAATTTCTTTATTTAAAAAATAAAAGAAAAGCACCCCCCCCCCATCAGTCTTCTTCACACACACACACATACCTTTTCATCATCTTCTTCGCAACTCCCCGCCCCCCATTCATCGTCTTCTTCACATTTCCGTCGTCATCGTCTTCAAGTTATGTTCCTTTGCAAACCACGACCTCATTCATCGTCTTCTTTAGCCGTTTTCGAATGCATATTTCGGCGAGACTTGCCGGAAAATTAACTTCAAAATTTCAAGATTGTTTGAAATTACATGTTTATGAACTTAAATAACTCAAATCAAATATAATGGGGAACCATTTTCTTGCAGAAAAAGGAGAAATTGGTATCCTTGATGGAGAAAGTATTATGAGAAAATAAAAACCCAATTTGTAATTTTAAAAAAAAAAGTTCAGCTTCTTTCAAGAACAATAGAGAAGAGAATGAAAGAGGAGGGGGGCAGGCGGGTGAACCAGTTTTAAATTTTTTTTTTAAAAAAAAGTTCATCTTTTGTAGAAAATGGAGAAGAGAATTGAAGGGGTTGGGGGTGGGGTAGGGGGAACCAGTTTTTATTTTTTAAAATTATAATATATTTAAAATAATTTTTGGACCCATTCAACATGTATTATTATTTAATTGAATTTTTAACATATAATTTTTCTTTAAATTCGTTTGCCACGTGTATTTTTCTTATTGGTAAATTTTGCCACGTAAGGCAAGTGTGTTACACACACTCTATACCTTTTGCTGATTGTGCAAAAAAAAGCCTAATTGGACGAAAATTTGGGTGGGTTAGGGTCCTGATAGGTACAAGTCTTAGTTGAGGGGTCTAAATAAATTTTTGGGACAAATAATACATATCAATCATCCAAACAAATTATGAAGTTAACACAATATAAAGGGACTTCTACGAGAATTTGTCTCATAAATTTGAGAATTCTTCATTATTCTTTTTAGCATCATTAAGCATAAATTTATATAAAATGCGGGAGAACTAATGTTACAATTCTGACTCTCAACATATCTTATTTTTCTTGTCAATTCTTCGAAGCTTAAAAAGTTTCTTTCAGAGGCTTACTTCAGTCTCAGTGTCATGAATAATTTCATTCCTTTATGTAGTAACACATTAACTTTTTTGAAGCTATTAAATATTTGTGCCTACCTCATATTTTAAACACTATTTATATGGTGAACATCCCCTTTTAGGAAGAAAATTATTATATTTATGGTCAAAATAATTATATGCAAGACCCCTTTCTAGCTTTACTTTTGTCTTTAATAATTTATTTTTATAATATTTTGCAAAGTCTTTTTGGTGTACCATATTTATGTGATCAATGACAAATTCATTCGACCACACCATAATATCCATTTCGCTCATGGCCAAAATTTTTATAGTCAAGAATCATTTTTTACTTTTACCCTTTGGTAGATCATGATAAAACATACTACTACATCAAATGACCTTTTCATTTCAAATTAAAATTCTTTATTTTTCTCAAACCTCTCATAGAGGTGAGTCTTTGGTATTTATCAACCGTACATAAGCATATTCTTATTCATAACCTTTAACACATATAGACACATTCATTTTCAAGAATGGCCGAACATTCATGATGCTTACACAAGTCGCAATTTTTTCAAGAAATGGATTATAACCATATGTGTTTCATAATTTATTTGTACTGTTATGCCTTAATATTTATCATATTTCTATAAGACACCTCAACATTACTTAGAAAGATTTATATATTCTTTTCTTTTGTTGGAGGATTTTAGAACATTTATCAAATTAGCTTTCACAATAATCGTATGCTTAATATTTTTCATACCATATTAATGGTAAAATTACCTTCAACTTTTGAAGGACTATTTGGAGAATCCATAGTTTTTTTTCCTTTAGTTATTATTAAAATGATAACTATTATTTCTTCCTTTGTCATGTCCTCAATAATTTATACCGCCACAAAAAAGAATTGTTGAAAAATTATTCAAATCTACAACTTAAGTTTATATTATTACATAAAATCTCAACTACCAAAAATAATTACAAAATTTCTTTTTGGCACTTTCTCTCTCCAAACTTCAAATACATATCTCACCTATCCTTTTTTAACGCTTAATGCTCCTCACATAGTGCCTAAAATCAAGGAAGCTCAATCAAAAAGTTTTCAAATTTTGAATTTGCTTCTCAAATTGCTCAATATCAATTATATGCAAGTCAATGGTACTGAAGCTACTAAAGCCGACCAATACTTGCTGGAATTTTGTCGATAAACGAATATAAGAAAGATTAATCAAAAGTAACTGAGAAAGATTTGATACATTTCTTGAAATGTCTCCGGAATACATGTTTGACGAAATATCAAAGTATTCTAAACTCCGAGGAGTCTCTCTGGAGATTTCAACGGACAACTAATTTTCGACAACATTAAAGATTTATTAAAGATTTTCAACTCTTGTTGGTAGAAGCTCAAAAAAGGTCATCGGTGAGAAGAAAAAAAAAGATACATCACGACCCCGTCTTCCCAAGGTACAGTGTTATGGGTCTGAATTTGTTAATTTTTTCAATTTTTGTATATTTATACATAACAATAAAGTAGCAATTGTTATTACTTTAATCCTAATACATATCGTGGCAACGTATTGTAACGGCCTAAAAATTTGATGAAATATGTGAAATTTATGATTTTGTATGATTTGACTATTTTACCCCTCCCGGTAGTTTCATTATGGTATTTCTGGGGTGTGGGAGTGGTTTACATGATTTTTGATGCATTTTGATATCATTTATGCAATATTGTGGTTTTTGATGGCTTCGAGAGCCTTATTTTGGACTTATGTGGTTATATTTTGATCCGTGCGATGGATGACTGAACAGACTACACCAGCAGCTCTGTAATATTGATTTTAGTATAGGTAGAACTTTGGTTCGGGTCCTGGTTCACCCGAACTCATTTCGACCTATTGATCGGAAAGTTGAAAAATTGGAAATATAGGTGTAGGACCCACATTTGATCTAAACGATCTCAGATGGAAAATCCGACTTCTCCAGCAGATCTGGAATGTTGATGTTAGTGTGTTAGCATGTTTTTTATGATTTTAAAGCTTTTAAATCTCATTTTGACCCTCGGTTTAGAAAATTGGGATTTCGGATCTCGGGGGTCAATTTTGTGAAAACAAATTTTTCTGAAAAATCTGGTATCGTCATTGCATCCGGAACTTCGAATTTAGTGTAGTTGCATAGTTCGTTTGCATAAATCGGCCTCCGAACGAATCTCGAGCACCCCATCAAAGTCCATTTCGAGTTAGAATAAAAACTGCTCAGTTATGCAGAAAAATTTGCAATATATATAACAACTTTTTCACATTTTTGGCCCACTTTGCTCATTTTTCATCTTGTCTCTTGAGAAACCCAAAATATTTTGGGATCTTAAAAGTTAAGTTTGTGAGAGCTTGGGAAGCTAGATTAACACCTATTTCTTGATTTTAATTACGGATTTAAGGTAAGAATTCACCCTTTTCTTAGAAATTTCTTGATAAATTTCTCAAAACCCTAAAAATCTTAGGGCATAATTTTAAACCCAAATTTCATCCTCTTTCACTTGAATAATATTTTTATCTTATAATTACTAGTTTTTCATCAATTTAACCTTCAAAACAACTCCGATTCTTGATTTTAACCCGGATTTCAAGGATTTTACCCGGTAAAGCTCAAAAATGGTTTTTCTTCAATTTGAACCCCATTTTTCACTCGATTTAACTTGGGTTTTCAGCTGTAGGTTCCTAAAAATATGGGTAACATATTTTTGAAGTAAAGTTCCAATTTTGCCCTTCTTTTTCAGAAACCTATTTTGGGGATCCGTTTTGACCCCGAACCAAAAGTAGTCAATATGAGTGTCGTTGATTTTGTTTTGACGCTTAGATTTCATATTTGATATTTTTAGTAGAGTTTGAAATTATTCGTGAAAAGTAAGGTTGCGGGTTCAAGTGTAGCGGACCGATTTCGGCTTTCGAGGTAGGTTATGGCTTAACTCTTTAGACTGTGTTAGGTAGTAAATGATGGTACAAATTGCATGTTAAGGGTGGGAACTAATCATGAAAAATGGCTATCTACGTGTTGTGCCCGTGTGGGAGCCTATATGTGATGTAATTGTCGAAATTAAAATATTATGTGATATGTTTGACCGTGTGGGATCCTATGTGATATTGATAGCCTTGAAAAAATGTGAGTAATTGTATTGTATTGTTTAATGTGGTACCATGGGTGTATTATGATTATATTCATACTTTACTAGCATATGAGACATGTGGAAATTCATGGATGAAATGAAAATAACGAGTGAATATTGGCTCATGTGGTTGTGGAAATGTATCATTGTGGTTGGTTGTGGAAATATATCATATGGTTGGTTGTGGAAATACTTATTGTGATTGGTTGTGAGCATTACATCTTCATATCATACTCATTCATAAAACATTGGTACCACCGTGGCAACATCTGAGAAACACTGGCAACACCTTTTTAAAAATATTGTAACACCTTATAAAACCCTTTCCAAGGGATGTTCTGGAAATGAGATATGAGATATGTGGATTTCCCCCATGGGTCCTACGTCGGGAAGCTTTGGCTCCATAGGTGTATACGAGGATTGTGCAACGATCTCGGAGGTTGTGCGACAACCTCGTGCATCATCATCATCATCATCATTATCATATACATTGCACTTACTTTATTGTGTTTATGTTATGTTGTATTGTCGTATTGACTTGTCATCTATGTATTTGTCTTACCTTTCTTTACTTGTATTTGGTGATCTTGCATCTACATGTTCTCTCTTGCTCTATTTTATATGTGACATAATCTATACTTGTGTTCCATATCTTGATGTGTTTTTCCAATATATGTGAGATATATTAGAACTGTTAGTGCAAGCGGTGTGGGTTACCGTTGTAGGACATTTTCTAATTGCAAGTGACGTGCCCTTAGTGTATATTTTGTATGCCTAATTTACTACTTTGCATAGTCGGCCTATGATACCTACTGAGTACAAGTGGACTGTACTCATGCTTACTGCGCCCTTTCGGTGCAGGTCTTAGCTCGAGTGCGCCTCAGCTTACTTGATTCGGGCAGTTGTTGGAGCTTTCAAGGTAGCGGTTGGACATTTATTCATCCGAAGTTCACCTCTATCTTTTTACCTTAGTTATGTCTTTATTAGTATTCAGAGACAGACACTATTCCTTTGTGGTTATTTTTTTGATGTATTTGACTCTTAGATTGTATTAGTAGTTCTTACACTATTGATACCTGGTTTTGGGCATGATTGGTGTTTTAGATAAGTTCTTTCCGCATTGTTATGAATATTTATATGGTTCGACTTCATTCTAGAAGCCTTACCTTGGGTATTTCTGTCTTTTTTTCTATTCGTATCAGTTTGGGTGATAGGCTTACTTGTCAAGGTACGCCACGACAA
>NC_061117.1:37604807-37615111 GCF_002878395.1 Capsicum annuum
ATCTATGTATTTGTCTTACCTTTCTTTACTTGTATTTGGTGATCTTGCATCTACATGTTCTCTCTTGCTCTATTTTATATGTGACATAATCTATACTTGTGTTCTATATCTTGATGTGTTTTTGCAATATATGTGAGATATATTAGAACTGTTAGTGCAAGCGGTGTGGGTTACCGTTGTAGGACATTTTCTAATTGCAGGTGACGTGCCCTTAGTGTATATTTTGTATGCCTAATTTACTACTTTGCATAGTCGGCCTATGATACCTACTGAGTACAAGTGGACTGTACTCATGCTTACTGCGCCCTTTCAGTGCAGGTCTTAGCTCGAGTGCGCCTCAACTTACTTGATTCGGGCAGTTGTTGGAGCTTTCAAGGTAGCGGTTGGACATTTATTCATCCGAAGTTCACCTCTATCTTTCTATACTAGTTATGTCTTTATTAGTGTTTGGAGACAGTTATTATTCCTTTGTGGTTATTTTTCCAATGTATTTGACTCTTGGATTGTATTAGTAGTTCTTACACTATTGATACCTGGTTTTGGGCATGATTGGTGTTTTAGATAAGTTCTTTCCGCATTGTTATGAATATTTATATGGTTCGGCTTCATTCTAGAAGCCTTACCTTGGGTATTTCTGTCTTTTTTTCTATTCGTATCAGTTTGGGTGATAGGCTTACTTGTCAAGGTACGCCACGACAAGTGCCATCATGACCCTCATTTTTGGGTCATGACAAATTGGTATCAAAGCAGCCAGGTTTCATTGGTCTCAACGGTGTAAGAATGGGATGTCTAATAGAGTCTTGCGGATCGGTACGTAGACGTCCGTATCTATCTTCTAGAAGCTATAGGATGTCTTTACAAAAATTCTCTTATTTCATTCTTTATCATGCGAAATTCTTTCATACCCTGTATTCTGAGTTTTGTTTCACTCTTTCTACGCGAATGGAGTTACTTATACCTCTTATTAGTTAAGAGATACAGCGAGATATTATTGGATATTATTTTTTGGTTGTAGGCTTGTTAATACTCCTGAGTTGTCATGGGATCAGTTTGTTGATGTCTTTCTGGAGAGATTTGTGCCTTTTTAATTTGAGAGATTATATGTGAGATGAGTTTGATAATTTGGAGTGGGGCTCCATGACAGATTTTGAGTATAACGCATGTTTCCATATCCTGTCTTGATATTTCTAAAATAGCATTTCCACCGAGCTTGAGAAGATTCAAAAGTTTATGAATGGGTTGGGTTGTCTTTCTTCTGTTGGCTATATTTCATATAGTTATGTTTGGGGATTCTTTTTAGAGTATTGTAGATCATGCTAAGATGATAGAGAATATTCTTAGTGCATCTCATGGAGGCGCCAAGAAGGCACGATATTTTGGTGAGTTCAGGAGTCAGACTTCTCGAGGCAGAAATTTTAGAGGTTCTTGTGGATACCTTGGTAGGCCAGTTTAGGCGGCATTACAGAATTCAGGGGGTGGACCTTCTAGTCCAGCAGTTCAGGGTGGCCGTTCAGGCACAGTTGTACCTTCTCCTATTGAGACTAGTCGCAGAAGTTGTTATGTGCGTGATGAGATTGGCTATGTGGTCAGGGACTGTCCCCGCCTAGTGATTCAAGCTACTCCTATTTCATCTGTGAGGGGTAGAGGTACTACCAGAGGTGCAAGAGGTAGAGGTAGTGGAGCTCATGGGGGTGGATGTGGGTCCACTCAGGCATTTGGTGGTCGTTGGGTTACCCAGGCAGCTGGTGGTCGTGGTCAGTGTTATGCTATACCAGCCAGACCTGAGGTAGAGGCGTCTGATGCTGTGATTACAGGTATTGTCCCCGTTTATTTCAGACCTACATCTGTATTATTTGATCCTGGATCGACTTTCTTCTATGTGTCTGTATATTTTTCTTCGGGTTTTGATTCTATTAGGGAGCCTCTTGCCATGCCTATTTGTGTATCTATCTCGGTAGGTGATTCTTTAGTGGTGGTTCGGGTGTACCGATTTTATGTTGTGACTTTTGCCAAAAGTAAAAGTTTGGTGGACTTGCTTGTGTTAGATATGGTCGATTTTGATGTTATTTTAGATATGGATTGTTTGGCTCCTTATCATGTTGTCTTAGATTGTTTTGCTAGGACTGTGACTTTAGATTTAGTTGGTGTGACAAGGATAGCTTGGAAAGGGTACACTTAATTAGGGTCCTAAGAGGGTTATATCCTATGTTCAGGCTCATAAATTGGTTGAGAAGGGATGTGTATCTTACTTGGCCCATATTTGTGACACAAGTGTTGTTTCACCTCCTTTCTTGGATTCTGTCTGTGTTGCCCGTGAGTTTATAGAGGTATTCCTTACGGACTTTCCTAGTATGCCTTTGAATTGAGATATTGATTTTATTATTGATGTTGAGTTAGGCATCGAACCCATTTCTATTCCTCCTTATAGGATGGCCCCAACAGAGTTGAAAAGAATTGAACGATCAGTTATAGGAGTTATTGGATAAGGGATTTATTCAACCTAGTATTTCACCTTGGGGTGCACCTGTCTTGTATGTAAAGAGAAAGAATGGGTCTATGCAGATATGTACTGATTATCGGTAGTTAAACAAGGTGATGGGTAAGAATAAACAAGGTGATGGTTAAGAATAAGTATCTTCTTCCTCGCATTAATGATTTTTTTTATCAGCTTTAAGGCGCTGTGGTGTTTTCGAAGATTGAATTATGGTTCGGTTATCACCAGTTGAGGATTAGAGCTTTAGATATTCTGAAAATAGCTTTTTGGACTCGATATGGTCATTATAAGTTCTTGGTCGTGTCTTTTGGGTTGACCAATTCCCCTGCCTCATTTATGGAGTTGATGAATAAGTGTTTCGACCATATATTGGCTCTTTTATTATGGTATTTATAGATGATATCTTACTTTATTCCAAGAGTGAGGTTGAGCAAGAGGAGCATTTATGGATTGTGCTTTAGAGATTGAGGGATAAGAAGTTGTATGCTAAGTTCTCTAAGTGTGAGTTTTGATTAGTGTCTTTTTCTTTCATGGGTCATGTGGTGACTAAGAAAGGTATTATGGTTGATCCAGCTAAGGTTGCAGCGGTTCGTGATTTGGGCTAAACCTACTTCTCCCATCGAGATTCGAAGTTTTATTGGATTGGTTGAGTATTATCGATATTTTGTTGAGGGTTTTTCATCCATTGCAGCTCCATTAACCAAGTTGACCCAGAAGAAGATTTCTTTTCAGTGGTCTAAAGCTTGTGAGGCGAGCTTCCTAAAGCTCAAGGATTTGTTGACTTCAGCTCCTATATTAGCTTTGCCTAAGGAGGGCGTGGGCTTTACTGTCTTTTGTGATGCTTCAGGTATTGGGTTAGGTGTTGTGTTAATGCAGGAGGGCAAGGTAATTGATTATGCATCTCTTCAATTAAATCCTCATGAGAGGAATTATCCTACCCATGATTTGGAGTTGTGCGCAGTTGTGTTTGCCTTGAAGTTTTGGAGGCACTACTTGTATGGATTCCATTGTGAGATCTTCTCAGATCATCGTAGCCTTTTGTACTTCTTTATCAGCGAGATCTTCTTAGGAGGCAGCGTCCTTGGCTTGAGTTGCTTAAGGATTATGACTTGACTATTCTCTACCATTAGGGAAAGGCTAATATAGTTGTGGATACCTTGAGCTAGAAGTCGGCTAGCATAGGTAGCTTGGTGCATCTTTTGACTCAGGAGAGGTCGTTGGCCTTAGAGGTTCAGTCTTTAGCTAATCTGATGGTCAGGCTTAATATTTCAACACCAAGGTGTGTTTTGGCACTTGTGGATGCTAGACCCTCTTTGATGGAGTAGATTCGAGCTCATTAGTTTGACGATGTTGTGTTGAGGTTTATTCGAGATAAGATGTTGAGTGGAGAGTCTAAGGAAGCCTCACCTAATTCAGATAAAGTTTTGAGGATTGAGGGCTGAGTTGGTATGCCAAGAGTGGTGATCGAATTAGGTTGATCTTGGAGGAGGCCCATTATTCCAAATATTCCATTCATCCAGGTATGACTAAAATGTATTGTGATTGAGACAGCACTACTGGTGGGGTGGTATGAGGCTGGATATAGCAGATTTTATGTCTCGTTGCCTATGTTGTCACCAGGTGAAGGCCGAGCATATGAGATTTGGTGTTTTACTTCAGAGGTTACCTATTCCTGAGTGAAAGTGGGAACGCATCACTATGGACTTTGTGACTAGTTTGCCGCGTACATCTCATGGTTCTGACAGTGTTTGGGTCATTGTGGATCGATCGACCAAGTCAGCTTATTTTATTTCGGTTCAGGTCTCATTTAGAGCTGAGAGGTTGGCCCGTATCTACATTCGTGAGATTGTGCGTCTGCATGGTGTGTCGGTGTCCATTATTTCAGATCGAGGTCCTGTGTCCATATCTCACTTTTGGAAGACTTTTCAGGATGAGTTAGGTACTCGAATGGATCTTAGTTCAGCATTTCACCCAGACTGATGGCCAGTCAGAATGGAGTATCCAAGTTTTGGAGTATGCTCCGCGCGTACGTGATGGATTTTGGTGGCCAGTGGGAGCAGCATTTGGCTTTAGCATAGTTTGCACATAGTAATAGCTACCATTCCAGTATTGATATGGCTCCTTTTGAGGAGTTGTATGGTAGGCGAAGTCGCTCTCCAGTAGGTTGGTTCGATGTTTCATAAGTGAGACCTCGAGGTACGGACTTGCTTCGTGAGTCTTTGGATAGGGTCCGGGTCATTCAGGATAGACTTAGAGCGACCCAAAGTAGGCAGAAGTGTTATGCTGATCGTAGACTTCGTGCCTTGAGTTTTGGTGTTGGTGATTGTGTTTTTCTTCGAGTTTCACCCATGAAGGGTGTGATGAGGTTCGGGAAGAGGGGCAAGTTTAACCCGAGGTATATTGATCCGTTTGAGATTCTTCAGACTATTGGTGATGTGGCTTATGAGTTGGCTTTGCCCCTTGATCTATCTGTTGTTCATCCAGTTTTCATGTTTTTATGCTTCGTTGCTATATTCTTGATAAGTCTTATGTCATTCATTAGGATTCAGTTCAGTTAGATGAGCGGTTGTCCTTTGTTGAGGAGACAGTTTCCATTTTGGCTAGGGATGTTAGGCAGTTGCGCACTAAAGTGATCCTTGTGGTTCAGGTCCAGTGACAACTTTGACGTGTAGATGTGACTACTTGGGAGATTGAGTCTGATATGCATAGTTCCTATCCCCAGCTTTTCATTGATTCAGGTATTTCCTTGCCTTAGTTCGAGGACGAACTAGATTTTTAATGGTGGATAATGTAACGACCTAAAAATTTGATGAAAGATGTGAAATTTGTGATTTGACTGTTTTACCCCTCCCCGGAGTTGCATTATGGTATTTCTGGGGTGTGGGAGTGGTTGACATAATTTTTGATGCATTTTGTTATCATTTATGCAATATTGTGGTTTTTGATGGCTTCGAGAGCATTATTTTGGACTAATGTAGTTATATTTTGATTCGTACGACGGATGACCGAACAGACTACACCAGCAGCTCCGAAATATCGATTTTAGGTTCGGTAGACCTTTGGTTCGGGTCCTGGTTCACCCGAGCTCATTTCAACGTATTGATCGAAAAGTTGAAAAATTAGAAATATGGGTGTGGGACCCACATTTGATCGAAACGACCTCGGATGGAAAATCCGACTTCTCCAGTAGATCCAAAATGTCGATTTTAGTGTGTTAGCATGTTTGTTATGATTTTACAGATTTTAAATCTCATTTCGACCCTTGATTTGGAAAATTGGGATTTCGAGTTTCGGAGGTCAATTTTGTGAAAACGAATTTTTCTAAAATATCTGGTATCGCCATCGCGTCTGAAATGTCGAATTTAGTGTAGTTGCATTGTTCGTTTGCATAAATCGGACTCCAAACGAATTTCAAACACCCCGTCGAAGTCCATTTCGAGTTAGAATAAAAACTGCTCAGTTATGCAGAAAAATCTGCAATATATATAACAGCTTTTTCACATTTTTAGCCCACTTTGCTCATTTTTCATCTTGTCTCTTGAGAGTTAAACCCTAAATATTTTGGGATCTTAAAAGTGAAGTTTGTGAAAGCTTGGGTAGATTAACACCTATTTCTTGATTTTAATTACGGATTTAAGGTAAGAATTCATCCTTTTCTTAGAAATTTCTTGATAAATTTCTCAAAACCCTAAAAATCTTAGGCATAATTTTAAACCCAAATTTCATCCTCTTTCACTTGAATAATATTTTTATCTTATAATTACTAGTTTTTCATCAATTTAACCTTCAAAACAACTCTGATTCTTGATTTTAACTCGGATTTCAAGGATTTTACCTGGTAAAGCTCAAAAATGGTTTTTCTTCAATTTGAACCCCGTTTTTCACTCGATTTAACTTGGGTTTTCAGATGTAGGTTCCTAAAAATATGAAAAAACATATTTTTGAAGTAAAGTTTCAATTTTGCCCTTCTTTTTCGGAAACCTATTTTAGGGGTCCGTTTGGACCCCGAACCAAAACTAGTCAATTTGGGTGTCGTTGGTTTTGTTTTGATGTTTAGATTTCATATTTGATGTTTTTAGTAGAGTTTGGGATTGTTCGTAAAAAGTAAGGTCGCGGGTTCAAGTGTAGCGAACCGGTTTCAGCTTTCGAGGTAGGTTATGGCTTAACTTTTCAGACTAGGCTGGGTAGTAAATAATGGTACAAATGCATGTTAAGGGTGGGAACTAATCATGAAAAATGACAATCTACGTGTTGTGCCCGTGTGGGGGCCTATATGTGATGTAATTGTCGAAATTGAAATATTATGTGATATGTTTGATCGTGTAGGGTCCTATGTGACATTGATAGCCTTGAATACATGTGAGCAATTGTATTGTATTGTTTAATATGGTACCATGGGTGTATTGTGATTATATTCATACTTTATTGGCATATGAGACATGTGGAAATTCATGGATGAAATGAAAATAACGAGTGAATATTGGCTCATGTGGTTGTGGAAATGTATCATTGTGGTTGGTTGTAGAAATATATCATATGGTTGGTTGTGGAAATACTTATTGTGATTGGTTGTGAGCATTACATCTTCATATCATACTCATTCATGAAACATTGGTACCACCGTGGTAACATTTGAGAAACACTAGCACACCTTTTTAAAAATATTGTAACACCTTATAAAACCCTTTTCGAGGGATGTGCCAAAAATGATATATGAGATATGTGGATTGTATATGGGTTGACGAACCCCCCATGGTCCTACGCCGGGAAGCTTTCGCTCTGTAGGTGTATACAGGGATTCTGCGATGATTCCAGAGGTTGTGCGACAACCTCGTGCATCATCATCATCATCATCATTATCATATACATTGCACTTACTTTATTGTGTTTATATTGTGTTGTATTGTCTTATTGACTTGTCATTTATGTATTTATCTTACCTTTCTTTACTTGTATTTGATGATCTTGTATCTACATGTTCTCTCTTGCTCTATTTTATATGTGACATAATCTATACTTGTGTTCTATATCTTGATGTGTTTTTGCAATATATGTGAGATATATTAGAACTGTCAGTGCAAGCGGTGTGGGCTACCGTTGTGGGACATTTTCTAATTGCAGGTGACATGCCCTTAATGTATATTTTGTATGCCTTATTTACTACTTTGCTTAGCCAGCCTATGATACCTACTGAGTACAAGTGGACTGTACTCATGTCTACTGCGCCCTTTCGGTGCAGGTCTTAGCTCGAGTGCGCCTCAGCTTACTTGATTCGGGCAGTTGTTGGAGCTTCCAAGGTAGCGGTTGGATATTCATGCGTCCGAAGTTCACCTCTATCTTTCTATACTAGTTATGTCTTTATTAGTATTCGGAGATAGTTATTATTCCTTTGTGGTTATTTTTTTGATGTATTTGACTCTTGGATTGTATTAGTAGTTCTTACACTATTGACACCTGGTTTTGGACATGATTTGTATTTTGGATAAGTTCTTTCTGCATTGTTATGATTATTTATATGGTTCGGCTTCATTCTAGAAGCCTTACCTTGGGTATTTCTGTCTTTTTCTCTATTCATATCAGTTTCGGTGATAGGCTTACTTGTCAAGGTACGTCGCGACAAGTGTCATCATGACCCTCATTTTTGGGTCGTGACACGTATAGAATTGGGGATAATCGTTCGAGATATGTTGTTATTTCAGCTCATATACATATCAATGTTATATATGTGGATGGATTACATAGTGAAGTCAGTCCGTTTTTTTAAATCTGATACATAGCGAGTAATGTATACGCATGGCATTGTCAGTTGCATTAGCTTTTATTCCAACTCATATACATAACTATTGTATGTATCATACTTGCAAGAACTTTAGTTATAGATATGTATTTTAGGTGGGGGTTCCTCATAGGCTTGATGTTATTTCACTTATGATACATAATTGTGCTATGTATACAATAAGTATGCATAGTTATGTATGTCTGGCATATTTATGAACAATTTTCATCATTTATTAAGTTTGATTTTAGATTAACTAATATTGGTATGCAATTTTTGTGATTACAGTGGATGAAGTATCGAATAAAGGAAATTGCAATGTTCATCTTATTGGTAAATTATGACAAAAAAAATAAAGCTTCAGAAATTTTTGAAAAGGAGAGATTCGGAAAACAGAGTTTCAATTATCGGAAGGGAGATGTGTTGATCATGCTAATTAATTTGTTGTTTCAAATTTTGAAATTGAAAAGTTATTACTTAATTTAAAGAATTCATTAATCACACTTTAATAAATAAGGCGTTAATTGAGGGCTATAATAAAGGACGATGTGTTTTTTTCTTAAATACCGACAAAAATATTAGTTCAGAAACATTAGTTACTAATGCATATCATCGTTAACTTATATATATGTATATTTAAAATTCGGGAGAGAGAAATTTAAATGAAAAAAAGGAGAGAAGGTAATTTACTAGCAAACTAGTGGATATATGTTATTTACCCAAAAATATTTATCATCTTTCAAACTTATCATGTATTGCTACCACATTCACTTCAAGAATGGAGCAAATCAATCAGGCCGGTTTCAGGATTTTTTAATCAAAAGTCCATTATTTTGTCTTGCTCATTAATACATTGTGGTTTAGGCCATAATTCAATGAAACTCAAATTCAATACCTTATTGTCATGGTGCATTGGGATTCTAACCCGGTGTCTTATCTTTAATGTGATGGAACGTAAATTCACTGTCTTACCCTCAACCAATGACATAATAGACCAAATGTATCACCCAAAGATAAATGTCTAATACTGTGAGATATAATATGAGTTTAGATTAAAAGAAAAAAGAAAATATAATGTTGTAAACTCACAAAAGTCCGGATTAAAATAATTTTTTTTTCATGATTGAAATAGAAAATACGAACGTCAAATTCACATTATATTTATGTTCAACATATAATCCATGACCACCTATTATTTTATAGAATATGTTTATTATAAAATTATACTGTATTTGCATAGACAGTGAAGTGAAAGCTTGCTTTGTTAATAAAGAGATAATAACTGTCATTTTACAATTTGATCTTCATATTCAAATTCTAGTTTGGCAACACCAACAATGGCTACGGCCACTAGTAATTGAAAAGGAAAATTTGCTTGCTTATCGTTTCCACATAGAACTATTGACAGAAGACTTCGGTCTCCCATTCGATGGAGAATATAATTCTGCTCATGCTGATGATTAGATAGAAAAAAATTATTAGAATAAAATTATTAACACTTGCCTTTAATTTGTGAGTTTCGTGCTGATAATGTGTTTTAAAATCAAGAATAAGAATAGTAATGTAAAGAACTAGATAAAATGAACAATAGAGTACAAGAGAAAAATATAAGATAAATTTTTTCTTTCTTTTAAGTGTTCAAGTGTGTACAACATTATCATCAAGACCTTTATTTATAGTATTACATGAAGAAACTTCAAAAGGTGTCATAAACATGGCATTAATCTATGAGAATGTGGAGAAGGTTATGAAAAAGTGAAAGATCAAAGGGGAGGTGGTGGGGGTGTGGAGTAACGACACTTAGAAGAGAAGTTACACCAATATGCACAATTAAGATAATTATTTTACAACAGGTTTCTCTCTATATATATACACACATCTATTGGATAAATAATCATCATTTATGTATTAAAATACATTTGATTGAGTAGATGATGATAGTTTAAACAGGAATAGAGAATTGTTGATAATTGATCTAATCGACTTCGAGTGTATTTTAATACATAGATGATGATAGTTCTGATAAAAGAAATA
>NC_061117.1:37618111-37654067 GCF_002878395.1 Capsicum annuum
TTGCACTTAAACATTAATTAATTCTTTTTAAATTTTTATATATAACTAAAAAAATTAGTGAAAAGAGGACCATTAAATTGTGAATGAATTTGAGTCTAATTACATGTGGACCAATAAAAATAATGTCATGTATTTAATTTAAATAAAATTATATTTCACATCAGAATTTGTTAAAAAGAGGAGATATTTTTTAACTTAAATTTAATGTTAAGGGCATTTTTTATCCAAATAGGTGGATGGAGGGGTATTTTTGAACCAATAGAGGAAGAAGGGCATTTTTGAGTCATTCCTAATACATTAAGGGTATTTTTGAGCCAAATAGATGGATGAAAGAATATTTTTGAGCCTAAAGGTGGAAGGAGGATATTTTTGTACTATTTTCAATAGTTGAAGGGTATATTAGACCCTTTTCCATTTTGGAAATTACCAAACACTTCCAAAAGCTAAAAATGACTTAAAAGCCATTTTGATAAAAAATTAAGCTTATTCAAACACCCTCTAAAACTTCATATACTGATGAAGTAACTTTAAAATTTAATAAATTATTTAAATAATACTTAAACAAGATTAAAAAAAAAATTATATTTTAAAATTAAGAAAGGTGATAAGTTAGTAAAAGAAAATTTCTACTATATGGAAAGCGGAGTCCTTGAACGACCAAGGGCAAATTCGCCATTTAGCACAAAGGCAAATTCGTCTTTGAGCTACAAAAGAGATATTTTCCAAACTTTTTTTCAATGTTTCCTTCCTTTCTCTCACTTTATTGGGCAAATTAATTAAGGGTGACAAAAAAGTTTCAAAACTAAAAGAGAGTGACACAAGTCTTAAATATTGAGTAAAGGTGACAATTTTAAGATTAGCGTTAATGACACTAATTTTAAAACCCTTAAGTTTTATTATTATACAAAGATCCCTACTCCATATTTACACAAAGAACCTTATACCATCACCACCACTCATCCACACCTTTTCTGTTGCTGCCCGTCGCCACTATCTCCTCTTCCTCTACTATCATTATCACTATCATTGCCATCTCTTCCAGATTCACCATTATTTTCTCACTCTACATAACTATCGCTTATTTTTCTTCTTTCTCCTCTACCACCATCGCTATCAATGCCACAACAAATGTCACAAATGTCATCTTCCCATTCAGCGTCATCACCAGCACCACCACCTCTATTTTTACCATAAATATCATTTTTTCGTAGGCTCCTTCAAGCAGATTTTTTTCCAGAAATTAAGTAAGTATCGAAGTTGTTGCAGCAACAGTCGCAACTTCAACAATTGCTACAACAACTTCGATAATTGTTGTAACACAACAAATAATAGTAGTTGTTACAACAATTACCGTAATTGCTGAAGCAACTCTCGTAATTGCTGAATTTGCTAAATTATTTCTTCATTTATTTTTAAAAGAAATCAAAAAGTTCTTTTCAAATTTTTCAATTTTTTTTTTAAAAATAATCCATGAAAATTAAAAAAAGAAGAATGAAATGAAAAGAGAAAGAAAAAAAAGAAGAGAAGATGGAAAAAAAGGAAAATCTACAGATAAAGAAAAAAAATAATAAGAAGAAGAAGATGGGGAGAAAAAAAGAAGAAGAAAAAGATTGAAAGATAAGAAAATGGGAGAACTCTAAAATTTGAAATTTAAAGTTGAAAGACCTTTTTAAAAAAAATTAATTTTTTTTTAAAAATTATATTTTACATTCTAATTAACTTAATCACAATTTAAATAAAGTTTTGAACTTAGCTGGTTAAAGTTGTCACCAGCTTTACCTCCCACTTAATTTTATCCACTTTCCTTTCACAATAATACAGCTTTCTCTTTTTCTTCCTCAAGCTCTCAAACGCCAACTCCAATCTTGGATCCAAACAGCAACAAGAAATCTAACTTCTCAGGTATGATGCTTGTTTACTTCCCTATGATGTAATTCAACAATGTTCCTCACTTTGCACAATATTTATTAAGAATCATTGATTTGCCTCTCTCTGTATCTATCATATTCTAAAGAATCACAGCGGGTTAAACTTGAGGGTTGTTCTATCTTTTAATTTTTGCCTAATTCTTATTTTTTTTTTCTTATCTTCTTTTGAATCCTTGCTTTTTGGGTATTTCAGATTCTCAATTTCATGAAAAAGAATATATGGGAGTAAATTGTATGTAAGAAGATTCATCGGACACTATCAAAATAATGACCTTACAGAGAGGATATTTTTGTAATAAAGCTCAAGTGGTTTGTGATAAGCTTGGTAGTTTTAGTTAAAAGCAAAGAAGATAGGTAGTAGTGGGAATTCCACGACGTCCTCATTCTGTTCCTTTCATTTTTTTGTTAAATCTTTTTTTCATTAATATTTTTTAATCACTTTGATCTTATTTGGTGATGTTATAGTTTTAGATTAACTCTTGAATTTTTTAATTCAAAATCGTATAATATTCATTGTCTGGTTAAGGTGAGTAATGAGATTTCTTGGAACTAACGGCTCTCTCTCTCTCCCCCACTAACGGCTCTCTCTCTCTCTCCCTTCCCTCTCTCTCTCTCGTCCCGGTCCCCGGCCCCCGTCGCCGTCGCCGACCTTCGGCGCCGACCCGACCCGACCCGACCTCCGGCCCCGACCTCCGGTACGGCTCGCTCTCTCTCTCTCCCTACCCTCTCTCTCTCTCATCCCGGCCCCGTCGCCTTCGGTGCCGACCCGACCCGACCTCCGGCCCTGACCTCCGGTCCCCGACGCCGACCCCCGTCGCCGCTCCCGGCTGCCCTCCGTCACCAACCTCCGGTTCCAATCCGCTTCCCCCCCCCCCCCCCCCCCCCGGCCCGCCCCCGCCCCCCCCCCCCCCCCGCCAGTCATACCCCCCCTCCGTCCATACCCCCCCCCTCCGACGCCGGTGGGATACAACAGCCCTCCCCCCACCTCGGTCTCCAACCAGCCGCCGATTCGGTCTCCAACAGTCGAAGCTCGATCTCCAGCCGCAGCTCCGCCTGCACCCGCCGCTCGGCCGCCAGCAGCCGCAGCACCCAAACGACGACCAGTTCCCTCGGTCTCCAGCAGCCGCAACTCCATCTCAGCACCAGAATTCCCCGGAACCCGGTCAACGCTGGGCTTTGGTCTCCGGCTTGGTTTACAAGCGTAACCCGGTGACTTCTAACCTTTGTTATTTCATTCTTTGTATTATGCTAGTAGTAGCCCCTGTACCTTGACTTGCGTTGGATTTGTTGATATTGTCTGTTGTCTGTTGTTGCTGTTGCTGTGGTCGTTTCTTGCACTGCTTTGTCGGGGGTTATCGGCTTGGGAATCTGTTTTTAGGGCTGTGGGTGTTGAGTCCAGTGGTGTTTGCTCTCTAGTTGAGTTTAGTTTTGTTCCTGGATTATTCCTTTGAATTTGTGTGAGCCTTGTATTTCTTGCTGCTGCTTTGCTACTACCATCGTTTATATCTTTATATTTTCCTATACTTTCGTGTGGTTGTGGCTGTGGGCGATAATGGTTGGATAGGGTCATGTCCGAGGGGGTTGGGGCGTGGGGCCGTGGTGGGGGCGGGGGATGAGGAAAGAGCGGGAGTAGGAGGGAGGCCAAGGTTTGGCCGGGGGGGGGGGGGGTGGAGGGCGTGTGGATAGTGATGGTAGGCTGAGGGTTGGGTCTTGGAATATAGGAACCCTTCAGGGTAAGTCCATAGAGCTTGTGAAGATTCTTAGGAAGAGGAGGATCAATATTGCGTGTGTTCAAGAGACCAAGTGGGTAGGGTCTAAGGCTAGGGAGGTGGATGGTTACAAGCGGTGGTACTCTGGGAGCGAGAGGCGTAGGAATGGAGTTGGCATCTTAGTAGATGAAGAGCTTAGAGGTCAGGTAGTAGAGGTGAAGAGGATCAACGATAGGTTGATGACTATTAAGTTGGTCATTCGGGGGTTTACCCTGAACGTGTGTAGTGCCTATGCGCCGCAAGTGGGATCGGAGGGGAGGATAAGATACGGTTTTGGGAGGCTTTGGAGGAGGTGGTGAGAGGCGTGCCTAGCTCGGAGAAGATTATTGTAGCAGGAGATTTCAACGGGCACATCGGGGCGTTACCGGGAGGCTTTGGTGATGTGCATGGTGGTTTTGGTTTTGGGGAAAGAAATGAAGAGGGGGCTACTCTATTGGAGTTTGCGAGGTCCTTTGGGCTGGTGGTGGTGAACTCGGGCTTCCCGAAGAAGGACGACCACCTGATCACCTTTCGAAACGCGATAGCCAGGACCCAGATTGACTTTTTGTTGCTTAGGAAAGGGGATAGGGCGTTGTGTAAGGACTGTAAAGTCATCCCGAGTGAGAATCTTTCGACCCAGCATAGGCTCTTGGTTATGGATTTGGGTATAAAGAAGAATAGAAAGAGGAGGAGTAAGGAGTGTAGACCTAGAATTAAGTGGGGCGGCTTGACGCCAGTGAATGCGTGGGAGATAGGGGAGAAGTTGGCGGGAATGGGGGTGTGGGAGTGTAGGGGGGACGTGGATAGTATGTGGGATAGGGCGGCTAGGTGCATCAGGGAGAATGCAAGTGAGGTGTTGGGTGTTTCTAGGGGCCGGGCCGGGTATCATCGGGGGGATTGGTGGTGGAATGAAGAGGTAGAGAAGAAAGTGGGGACCAAGAAAGGGGCGTATGCTAAATTGGTTGAGAGTAAGGACGAAGAAGAGAAGCGGGTAAACAGGAAAGAGTACAAGCTAGCTAGGAAGGAGGCTAAGTCAGCAGTCACGGCAGCTAAGATGGCCACTTTTGAGAGCTTGTATGCAGGGTTACAGGGGAAAGGAGGGGAGAAAAAGTTGTTTAGACTCGCTAAGGCTAGGGAGAGGAAGGGTCGTGACCTCGATCAGGTGAGGTGCATTAAGGGGGAGGACGGTAGAGTGTTGGTGGAGGACGGCCACATTAAGAATAGATGACAGTCGTACTTTCATAGGCTCTTGAATGACGAAGAGGATAGAGCTATTGTGTTAGGGGAAGTGGAGCACTCAGAGGAGTGTCGGGATTTTAGCTATTGTAGACGTTTTAAGGTAGAAGAGGTTAGAGAGGCTGTTCGCAGGATGCGAAGGGGTAGGGCGACGGGGCCGAACGAGATACCGGTGGAGTTTTGGAAGTTCGTTAGAGAGGCTGGTGTAAGGTGGTTGACGGGATTGTTTAATGAATTCTTCAAGACGGCAAAGATGCCCGACGCTTGGAGGTGGAGTACTATGATCCCTCTTTATAAGAATAAGGGTGACATACAGAGTTGCAATAGCTATAGGGGGATTAAGTTATTGAGTCACTCTATGAAGATTTGGGAGAGAGTGGTCGAGGTGAGGCTGAGACGGATAATGTCTATTTCGGAAAACCAGTTTGGATTTATGCCTAGCCGCTCGACGACGGAGACAATTCACCTGGTGCGGAGGTTGGTGGAACAGTATAGGGAAAGGAAGAAGGACCTGCACATGGTGTTTATCGACCTGGAGAAGGCTTACGACAAAGTCCCCAGGGAGGTGCTTTGGAGATGCTTGGAGGTGAGTGGAGTACCGCTGGCATATATCAGAGCAATTAAGGATATGTATGATGGAGCGAAAACCCAGGTGAGGACGGCGGGAGGAGACTCAGAGCATTTCACTGTCTTGACAGGATTGCATTAGGGATCTACTCTTAGTCCCTTTTTGTTTGCGTTGGTGATGGATGTGTTGACGCGGCGTATTCAAGGGGAGGTGCCTTGGTGTATGCTTTTTGCAGACGATGTAGTTCTGATAGATGAAACTCGAGGGGGTGTGAATGACAAATTAGAGGTGTGGAGGCAAACTCTTGAGTCTAAAGGGTTCAGGGTGAGCAGAAGCAAGAAAGAATATGTGGAATGCAAATTTAATGACGTGAGGCGGGAGAATGAGGTAGTAGTGAAGCTGGAATCACAGGAGGTATGTAAGAGGGATAGTTTCAAGTATCTCGGGTCTGTGATCCAGAGTAACGGTGAGATTGACGAGGATGTCTCGCACCGTATTGGGGCGGGATGGATGAAGTGGAAGCTCGCGTCGAGGGTGTTGTGTGATAAGAAGGTGCCGCCCAAGCTGAAAGGCAAATTCTACAGGGTGGTAGTCCGTCCGGCCATGTTGTATGGAGCGGAGTGTTGGCCAGTTAAGAACTCCCACATCCAAAAAATGAAGGTGGCAGAAATACGGATGTTGCGCTGGATGTGTGGGCTGACTAGAGGGGATAGAGTGCGGAATGAGACTATCCGGGAGAAGGTTGGTGTGACTCCGGTGGAGTGCAAGATGCGGGAAGCCCGATTGAGATGGTTCGGACACGTGAAGAGGAGGGGCATGGATGCCCCGGTTCGTAGGTGTGAGAGGCTAGCGTTGGATGGTTTTAGGCGGGGTAGGGGTAGGCCGAAGAAGTACTGGGGTGAGGTGATTAGGCGGGACATGGAGCAGTTACAGCTCACCGAGGACATGACCCTAGATAGGAAGGTCTGGAGGACGCGAATTAGGGCAGAAAACTAGGGCCGGTTTGGGTTGCTAAGGTAGGGAATTACTTGGTGGGGGGTTTTATTCTTGTTATGATTCCGTGTTCCATGTTTTATTACGAATCTGTGTGCTTTCCTCTGTTTTCTAATACTTATGGGTGCCGTATTTATGTTATGTAATCTAGTTCTGTGCTTTACTCTGAGTTTGTGTGGTATCTCGTGACTTGAGCCGGGGTCTATCGGAAACAGCCTTTCTACTTCTTTAGAGGTAGAGGTATGGACTGCGTACATCTTACCCCCCCAGACCCCACTAGGTGGGAATACACTGGGTTTGTTGTTGTTGTTGTATTCATTGTCTGGTTCAACTTATAGAGAATTCTTATTGCTGACAATCCTTTCCGCTTTTTTTTTTGTTTCCCCTTATTTGTTTGAAATTTAGGAGTATTGTGGTAGCTGTTTGCTCGACATATTTGCGAAGATGTTGACACCCCAAAGTAGATCCTCACATTTTGGATGGTGAAGCATTATCTGACATCCCAAAGTTAGTTCCTTTATTTAACTTGTCTTTTCTTTTTTGTTTTTCTTATGCGTATTTCCTCAACCCCTCTATTTCTTCAGAGGTAGTGGTATGGACTGGGTATATTTTACTTCTCCGATTTCACTACGTGGGAATACACTGGGTATGTTGTTGTTGTTGGTGTCGTCGTTTGTATTTTCTCTACTACTTACAAAAACTGTGATATATTTGTTTTCATTTACCCCGTCTTCTGAGCTTCTTCACGTCAACAAAGAGTGCTGAATTGTTTCTTAGTATTTCTTAGTAGATACTGTAATTCATCAACTCACACTTCTAAATTGATTAAAAAAAATTGACATATTGAAATAGATAAACGAGATTAAATGAGTTCTGGTTCATCTTTATTATAACCAAGTTATTTGATGATATCCCTTAAACAACATAATTCTGCAATTCATCTTTTTTCGCGAATTAAAATTAATCGACAGTTCTTAAGACTTGGGAGAACCATTCTATTTTAAAGAAAATTCTCCATGTTATTTTATTCCTCTTCTATTCCAAAGCAAATTCCTTTATTGCAACAAAAAATGCTAGCCTAATAATTGGACACCTTTGAGCATGACTATGGTTTGAGTTTTGTAAAATCGATGTACAAAAGGTCAATCTCCAATATAGTATAGATCAGCAAATTTGTAGAATATATTGCTCAAACTCTTCGAAAATGCAAATGGGTGCGTGTTGGGTTCTCTAAAAGTAGTGTATTTTTGAAAAATCCGGTACGGGTGCGGCATTTAAGGCAAAGAGTCCATACAACTTAGTTTATAGATACCACTCCTAAAATCAGTTACACTATCTCATTTATAAGATGTATCAGATGTCTACAGTCATATCACCAAATACCTTCAACGTGACGATACTTCTATTGAATTCTTTGGATTAGTATAATCTTTTACTTGTAGATGATTTTAAGAACTATCTTGGACTGAAAATGACAAAGTTCTAGATACCATTAACCTTCTGAATAACTATAATTACTGTGAACCTTCAATGGGCAATGGGCAATAGGCATACCCAGTTGCAGGCATGAAATTTATCGTGGCCAAATTTGATAGAATGACTTTGAATGTTGTTTCAGAATTCTTCTCTTGTTTTTAGTGTTTGCAGTTTAGCTACCTAAACCTGTAGTCTGGCTTTTGCTTACAGTTAGAGGTCTTGGGCGAGGTCTTTCATGTACTTATCAGTATTAAAGGATGAGGAAAATTTGAAACATTATAAGCTAAGGGAACCTCAAATGCTATTATTTATTTACCTGCAGTTTCAAGCTTTTTTTAAAATGTTGACACTTTATCTGTATTGAACTAATTGGCAAGTCTTATCTTGTCTTTCTGATACTGATGTTGCAATTCTGATGTTTCTCATGGTGCCTTTTAGACGTGCATCTCAAGTCCTCTTTGTGATCAAACCATAGTTTTATCTTATAGGCCATTAGTGGGCTGTAATGTTCTATTTGTACAGAAAGCATTGGGTTGTGCTCGGAAAGGCAAGATTTACTGGAAAATCAGAGGTAGTGATGGACATATCTCAGCTTAATGTCTAAGCATAGCGGATTAAGGAAGTGAAAAACAGAGTTGGATTTTGTTTGAAAGTATATGGTTTTAATGCTTTAGTTTTAGGCTCTTAGCTTCAGCCTAACTTCAATAATATGGTTTAAATAATGAATTGGAGTTAAAAGTTGTCTGTATAGTGAATCAAGGAAGAGGAGGTGAAAAACGGAGTTGGGATTTGTTTGTAAGTGTATGCCTTAAATATAGCTCTAGCCGAACTTCAATAATATGGTTTAGATAGTGAATTGGAGCTATGTTGGTTGGACACTCAAAAATGATGTCATACCCATTTCATATCCTATAAAAATGCTTAACTTTGGGAGGATCTGACAAACACCCCTGGAACTTTTGGAAAGTTCGAGCAACGTAGAATTGTAGTTAAAAGTTTTCCCTATTTTAACTGAGATTGCTAAGACTGAAAATATTTGTGTACTAATAGAAAATATGCAAGGAACATATCAACTCAAATTTGAAGAGAAAAACTCCATTATTATAGATTTTTCATCTAAGTTTATGCTCAAGGATAACAGGAGTCAACGGGATTCATCTTCTGTAGCAATACCAGATAAGCATGCCCGTGCAAGCACGGGCCCAACATTTCAAATTTGAATATAGTTTAATTTGTGTTTAATATTAGTCGCACTTAAACAGTAATTTGGCATACATATGTCATAACAAGCATAATTTATAAATAAAAAAGCAAAATTTCATCCTTTACAAAGTGACAAGCATATAAGACAATCCATAATAAAATTATACATATAAGACATGAGCATTCGCGTCATCCTCAGCATAGAAGACTATCTATAGAGCACATATATATATACTCAAAACATGTCTTTGTAACAATGATGCTTGCTCCTAGCCTGGTATTAAAGGGATCAAGGAAAAGAAAATGTAACCAGATCACCCTTATTGACAAACAATTCAAAAACAAAAACTAGAACAATATTTCGCAGACGTGAGGCTTAGAGTGATACAAGAATAATCACGGAGATGAACTTATGAGAGTGCGCGTCGAACCCGAGACTCGAAGCGTGCAAAGGAACACCATATCACACACCAAGAACGGGCCATACATTACACTCCATAGGCACCTTTTGTCTTCCCTTCATTAAGGGCTTTTGGGATATTTCACTTACGTTTGTAATAAGTCTATAAATAGACTAGTTTTAGATCTTTAGTTCTTTAGTTGTTAAATGATATTGAAAGACTATTCTCTAGAGAGAGGGAGTTGTAACCGAAACTAGGGCAAGAACAAGTGTGGTACTCACTTGTGTTGCAAAATTGGCTAGAAACATAGGTGCTTGAGTGGTGGATTCCCTCTTGTGTCTACCTAATTCAATTTCATCCAATTAATGATCTATCTGTTATGAAAGATGGGTAATCTGTTGGAGGTTATCAAAATAGAACTATTACTTGTTTCAATAACTTCCAAGAGATGACCCACCTATTGCAACAGATGGATCATCTGTTGGGAGATATTAAAATAGGTTTGCGAACAGATTCCCTATTTGTTTCACCAAGTATATTAGCTGTTGGAATAAAACAAAATAGATCTTCCAACAGATCAACCATTTGTTGCAACAGACGTATCCGTTGTTGGAAGAAAACAAACCAGTAGCAACACTATTTTAATCTCTTCCAATGGAAGCCCATCTGTTACAATAAGTTTTTGATTTGTTGCAATAGATGGCTCATCTAATGCAACAGATGGGTCATCTTTAAAAAAAAAAATGTAGTGTGTTGTATTTATTGAATTTTGTGTTACCTTTTTTCTCAATTTATGCAGACATCAATTGCAATATTTTTTTTATTTTTCTCTTATTTATAGGTAAAATATGTCTCTCCAAAAAAAGAAAGTGAAAATGGATCAATTTCTGAATAGCTAACAAAAAAGGCTAGAGTACAGATGGATTTGGAGAAGCTTCCTGAGCAATCTACTTCAAGAAAAAGTGAAACTAGTGAAAGGAATGAAAACAAGATTTAGGAAAATGGTGAAGCTAAGGAAATTGATGTTGAGGGAGGTAGAGAAGGTTCTGTCGAGGGTAGTGGGGAAAATAAAAGTAAGGTGGGTGAAGATGAAGATAAAGAAGAAGAAGAAGAAGAAGAGGAAGTAGAAAGTGAGGAAAAAGATGAATCTTCCAAGGAGAACGAGAAAGATGATGATAATGCATCATCAATGGAAGGTGAATTAAGATCGAAATCCCAGTATGATCTTATCAAAACTATTAGTATTGACAGCTTTCAAGTTGAGATACTAATAGATAATCCTGCAGATTTAACTGGTGATTTTGTACTTAAATCTGTTATGGGGAAATCTTTTGATGAATTTAGGAATATTATGAAGAAGGAATAACTAGAGGATTATTTTAGGGAGAGCTACTTTGGACACTTTATTAACCTACCCGAGGACAACATTGCCTACTTTTGAATGAGCATGGTATATGGTCTTCTCAAGTACAGGATCAAGTACGTAGATAATGATAAAAATTTGAATGAGGGGGCAAAGGACGGATAAAATCTGGATTAACTACTGTGGCATGCCAGTTTATTTTGGCATGAAAGAGTTTTCCATAATGACTTGCTTGAGATGCCACGAGCTAGTAGAACCTCTCCTCAAGGAAGCATCCAGGAAAAAGTCCAAGGCAAGCAAGACACCCAAACTACAACCATCAAATAAAGGCAAGATATTGTCCAAGCGACCACCCACCAAAACCAACAAAGAAAACAAAAAATTAAAGGGTTACTGGACATTGTTGGACGTGGATACAAAGCCCAGACGTTGATAAAAGATCTTAAGAATAAAGCAGTACAGAGAGCAATTGTGCTTAGTTTAATTTGCCCATTCTGTTATACTGGCAAGAGACGTCTACAAAGTCATAGAAGATGATTTGTTTGATCTTTCTCAAGATTTGTATATCCCTAGGGATATGACAACTACAAGTTGACTCTCAAATATTTATTGACAAAACTATCCCAAAAGACGATTAGCTTATACAACTTTTTGTGGGCTTTCATGATAAATTTAATTACTATTTGTTTACTCTTGCATTAATCTTTATCGTATAATTATGATGACTTTTTTTCGTTTACCTCCTATTTATATTTTTGGGGCTTGGGCATTTGAAGTCATTCCTCACCTCCAGATATAGGTCAAGGATTACCCGGATGAGGTTTCTCACCCAAGGATCCTTAGGTGGTTAGCTGCAAAAAACAACACAAAAATTAAGGAGTTTGATCTATTTAATACTTCGGATGATGAAGTAAGTCTTCTTTCAAGTATAATAATTTGAGTCAAAGGAAGATATTAAAACAGATGGGCCATTTGTTGCAACAGATAGTTCATCTATTACAATTTGTCTTAATATATTACCCATCTATAACAACTGGTGCAATAAATGGGTAATCTGTTGGGACAGACGAGTCATCTTTTGTAACAAATTACCCATCTATTACTTTGATTCTCTAAACCTGACTTAAAAAATTACCCATCTACTGCAACTTATGCAACAGATGGGTAATTTGATGCAACAGATAGTTAATCTGTTGTAACAGATGAATCATCTGTTGTAACAAAAATATCACCTGTTGCATAAGTTATCTATGTTAACATATTACCCAACTGACTGCAAATTATTATTTGATTTAAACATAGCTAATTTTATTTATAGGTTGTTCATCCTTCGTTTGTGCTTACTGAACAAGAGTTGGGGATGAATTCTTTTATTACTCTAGGTCTTGCTCATACAATAGCAAAACCAAGAGTGGAATTAATAAAGGAGGAATTGGCTGGAGCAACAGCCATAAGAAGAGCAGTTAGGCAGGGTCAGTATCATGTTGGGGCTCTTCACGACCAACCTGCTATAATATATTTGGGTACTGCTAGTGGGGGTGTTGCTGGTGAAGTTGTTGATGTGATGGTAGCCATACTGATGTTGCTGCTAGTCATGATAATGAGCATGTTATGCTAAATAAAAAATAAATATTTTTGAAATCACCCCTTATAATGATCACTCTCAGCCCTCTTTACGCTCATGTTCTCATTGCAAATACAAATAGTACATGGACAGACAAGATCAACTCTTTGAAAAATTGATGCTCTCACTGATGTTGTCGATGAATTAAAATCCAAAAGGGATGTCATATCATCCAAGAAGGGGAGAGAGCTATACACTTCTACAATGGAGTTTAGGAAGAAGAAAAAAACAACTAGACATATACTCTCAAATGGAAAATAAAAAAAAATTGCAACTCCTTCTCTTCCAAAAGTTGATGAAGTTCAGGGACCATTGAAGAAGGTGTACATATACACGGAACATGACACCAAATTGAAGGCTACTCTGAGAAAGTACATAAATTTCAGGCATCGCGCAAAATACTTCACCATGAATACCTTTTTCCCCCAAGACTTCAATAATATGACAAATATGAGGTATTGGTACTTGGACACGATAAATTTTCTTTTCCTAACCTAACCTTCTAATCTAATTCATATCTTATATTCTAAGTTATCTTACATTCTGGTGCAACTGGTGGTTCATATGTTGCAACAAATTATCTATCTATTGCATAACTTGCATTAGATGGGTAATCTGTTAAACGATTCAGAGAACCTATGCAATAGATGGACCATCCGTTGCATCTTTCTACTTATTTTTCTTTTTTAAAATTACTAACCTATTTAAAAATTATTTTCTTATATCACAGTATGTTGAACGAAATTCTCTGCCTCATGAGGGGTAGGAAATTAACGTACTCAGATGCTTATGATGCTGACAATAGGATAATGGACCTCAACTTCTACAACAATTTCAAGAATAGGTACGATGATCTCAGTGCCCTAGCGACAACTCCCGGTGGCCCGAAATTTGATTTGTTAGTTTCTACGTTCAACTGGGATCAAGATATGATTGACTATGTTAGAAGGAAGAGGCCATATCCACATGAGAAAGACTGGATTACGGCAAAGAGAATTCTTGTAGCCATGAACCTGGACGTAAAATATTTTATGGCTCTTGAGATACTACTCTAGGACGAAAAGGTGATGGTTTATGACAGCAACTTACCTGTTTACGAGGAGGCTCATTTTTTTACCAAGATGCAGCCACTATTGGACTTGTTCCCCAGATTGTTAAGCAAAGTGACCTCCTGAATCATTTTTCAGTGAAAATATTGAATGAAAAATGGACTTTTGAAGGTCATAACAAGGACAAGGAACTTGAAAAAAAAAATTGGTTCCGAGTGTGAGTCATACGCTCTTGCATACATCGAATGTTTGCTAACCGGCACAGAAATGTCCAATCCAAGGACCTTACTGAATGACAACACTGTGGCAAGGATGCAAAAGGTCTGGGCTTATAGGGTACTCACTAAATGGTTGGAGCCTGTGTATGAAAAAGAAGATGTAGAAATACCATGACAATTTTTATTTTAAGTATACATGTAGTGATAATTTTTTATGTATGATGAAAATTGAATTGGTTTATTAAATTTGGAAACTTATGAATTAGTACAAAAAATAATTACTAAGTTAAAATATTTCAACAAATGCATTATATATTTATAGACATCTACATAATCCAATAAATGACCAACTTATTGCAACAAATAGTCTATCTGTTACAACAGATAGCCTATTTGTTGCAACAGATAAATCATTTATTGGAACAAATCAAAACAGCAGGAAGACCTGTTTGATAATTTCTAACAGATGACCACATATTGCAACATATGTCTAAATCTATTTGATAATTTTCCACACATATGTCATCTATTACAAAAGATTCATTATCTGTTGTAATATTTGAATTTAGTATTCCATTTCAATTAATAAGTTCAAATTTAAGGATAAAATAAAATTCATAGACAGAATAATGTCAATTTAAGGACAAAATAAAATTCATTTAAAATTAATTGTATATTATTTAAGTAATGCCAATTTTTTTATTTTTTTACGATTAACGACAATTGTATGGTTTTATAAAAATTTGCAAACTTATGAATTAGTACAAAAAATAATGCAACAGATGGTTCATCTATTGCAATAGTAATGTTGTTTTAATTAGTTCCAACAGATGTGTCATCTATTGCAACATATCGATTGTCTATTGTAATATTTGAATCTACTATTCCATTTCAATTAATAAGTTCAAATCTAAGGAAAATATAAAATTCATAGACAAAATAAAATAAATCGAAGCCTTTACAAATTACATTAAATTAAATAAATCAAAAAATAAATGAAATGTAAAAAATTGTTATGACTTTGACAGACTCAATTTATAAAGATTTACTCAATATTGACAAGTTGTTCTTCATTCTGTGCTATGGAATTTAGCTTTGGTTGTCTTGGATCTTTAATGTCGCTTGCATACGATTTTTGAGCTATCGTTTCTCCATATTTATATAAAAGAGTATCATATCTTTTATGGAGTAATCCAGCATCAAGTCCATTATTTGAAACTTGTAATCCATCGCACAAATACTCGACGTAAGCAACAACAAAAAGACCACAATCCCTGCTTTTGTAAAAATTAGATAATCCATATCTTTCACTTAATGTAAGAGTTGTGAAATTTCTAAAATGAAACTAAATCATGATACTTACAGGCTGCCACGAAATTTTTGATCAATTCCTTCAACATATTCTACATCAACTGAATTACCCATTTTATATCAGTATTAGGGCTGTGCAAAAATTGAACCGATCGATAAATCGAACCGATAAAAATGTTATTGGATTATTAGTATTGGTTTATCGGGTTAACAATTTTTTATTGATTTTATAAAAAAATTTATTGGGTAAACAATTCAGTATTGTTTTATTCCTATTTATGTTATATATTTAAATATCTCTCTCTGTCTTTATCTATCTATCTATCTATATATAGATAGATAGATAGATAGATAAAGAGAGAGAGAGAGATATGTGTATGTATATAGATTATACGAAAAAGGTTCAAAAATACCCCTGAACTATCTGAAATAGCTCAAAAATGCCCCTCATTAGATTTTTGGCTCAAAAATAGCCCTCCCTCTAACAGAATTCGGAAAAGGATCAAAAATACTTCTGAACTATCTGAAATGGCTCAAAAATACCCCTCTGTTAAATATTTGGCTCAAAAATACTCCTCCCTTTAACGAAATTCCACCAAGCATGCCACCTAGATAAAAAAAAAAAATACGTGACTATGCCACATTACCATCCACATGTAAAATGTTAGTATTTTTTAATTATATGACATTCCTTTCTTCTTTATTTTTTTGTTTTTGCAAAGCAGTGAAACGGAAAAACCAGAAAATCAATCTTTTGCTAATTACTTCATTAGTTTTTTAAAAGTTCTAGATTTCACCTTTTCATTAGTGTTTTAAAAGTTCTAAATTTTATCTTGTTATTGTCGTTTGGGATGAGGGACAACTTGATCTTGATCTGATGTTGACTCGGAGGAGGAGCTAGAATTTTAACTTTTAAGCTAGCAAATGTTGATGTACTAATAATTGAATTAAATTTACTACAGACAAATTCTTTTTCAAAATAAATGAATCCCTTTTAACACTTGTTTAATCATTCGAAATGAATTCATTTTTCTAAATTCAGTTTTGATGAATAATTTTATTATTTTTAGAACAAGTTTGAAAAGAAGTAAAATGATACTTAATATTGATAAATTATTATTTAATTATGTCATTCATTAACTTTGTGAATATATGTGCCACATTCAAAAATTCATTAATTTTAGATTAAAGGAAGTATTTATTAAATCACTTTAACATAAGCATTTTGAGTAAAAGCTAGCAAAGCCAAAAACATCTTTTGAGTAACTAATTTGAAGTTTAGTTTGAAATTTGTTACTTTTACGAGTAAATCTTAATTTTAATTTTTATACTGGCCTAATAATTAATGGGTTTATCAGTTTAATAAGACTCTTTTGTTGGGATTCACACTTTTAAACCTATTAACAGGAAAAAACTTACTTTTTAGATGATCAAAGGAAATTAATAATAGTGATGTTATATTTAATAAATTTTTTCAAAAAAAATATTATGTAACCACTGTTTGTCTACTTTGATTAAAAATGAAAAAGTCGTGTAAATTTTGTTCGTTTCACTAACGTTTTTAAATAAAAATAAAGAAGAAAAGAATGTTATACAATTAAAAAATACTAACATTTTACATGTGGATGGTCATGTGGCATAGTCACATAGTTTTTTTTTTTTTATCTAGGTGGCATGCTTGGTGGAATTTCATTAAGAGGAGGAGTATTTTTTAGCCAACTATTTAACAGAAGGGTATTTTAAAGTCATTTCAGATAGTTCAGGGGTATTTTTGATCCTTTTCCAAATTCCGTTAGAAGGAGGGGTATTTTTGAGCCAAAAATCAAACGAGATGAATTTTTGAGCTATTTTAGATAGTTCAGGGATATTTTTGAGCCTTTTTCGTAGATTATATGCACTACTAATTCATAATTCAGTGATTCACAAAGTATTAACCTATTCAGGGCAACAAAGACACAATATAAAGTTTGGCTATTATCATAATAAAAAGCTTGAAGCATTTATAGCTTCCAACAATTAGGATTCAAATTTTTTCCTAACTAACATTCAATTCAAGTTTGAAGATTCTTGTAAACTAAAATGCATTGCGTAGGTTTTGGCGGTAATTAAAATTTCATTTTTTTATGTTAGTGGTTACTATTTCTATTGAGAAAATGGTCTATTACCCCTCCAACCTTTAGTCGAAATCCCAACTACACACTCAACCTTTAAAGGTGACCTGTTACCCCCCTAAACTTATTTTTACCAAATTTATTACCCCCTGAACTTTTATTTTTGATTTTTTATGACCCTAAAATGCTAACATGTCCAAGAAAGTGTATTTACTTCCCTTAGGCGCGTAGGACTTGCCTACAGTACAAAAATTTGCATTTTTTAAGCCACGTTTAAATCCATTTTTTTTTTAATTTTCTTTTTAAAAAATCCTCATGTGTTAGCCATTAAATCTTTCATCTTCTCCATCTTCTTCCTTTTTTTTTTGCCATTTTCAAAGCTTGAAGTTTGGGTTTTGTTGTCTACCATTTCAAAACTTTCAATAGTAACCTCCATTCTAAAATTGAAGCTTTAGGGTTCATAATCTTCTTAAAAAAGATTCAAAACAAAAAGGTTTTGTTGCCTTATACGTTTTGTTTCTTCTTCTTCTTCTCTTTCTCAAGAAAAAAAGATTCAAGAACTCATCAATGGTGTCCAAGATTAATTTCTCGTCTTCCTCATCTCCAATTCATTTTCTTCTTCATCTTTCTCTATTTCAATTCATGGATGTGTCCAAATATAAAACCCACAAAAAAAATCCATTTATTTCACTTTAAAAAGAAAATTCAAAATTTCATAAGAAATGATACAAAGTTACAAAGCCTGGAGCACTAAATTGATTGTACAGTAATTTGTAAAGTTACAAGGAGTGAGGTTCGTTCTTTCTTCTCAGAACAAAAACCCAAACCAATAAGCCTAAAGCACTAAATTTTCTTGAAGCAAAAAAAAAAAAAAGAAATAACGAGATAGAAAGAAAGAGCTTCCTTTTTTGCAAAATCACTAACAACAACAATAGGTTATTTCTCCTTCACAAACAATGAAATCAATGACATCCAAGAATTCATCAATGACATTTTTCTTTCTTCCTGTTCAATTCTTCTTCTTCACAAACAATGGCACCAAAAACTCATCAATGACATTTCTTCTTCTTCTTCTTCTTCTTCTTCTTCTTCTTCTTCTTTTTCTTCTTGTTCTTTTTCTGAAATTTTGAAACATCATGGCTGCTCCACACACACCAAATTCTAAAATTTCATAAAAAATAACACACCATGGTGGCTCCACCCCCCCCCCCCCCCTAAATTTTGCAATTCCATCAAAAAGCAACTCAATTAACCATTATTTCAACACACAAATACCAAATGGGCCATCTTTAATTTCATCAAAATAGTAAAATTAACAATTACTTCTACCAAAGACTCTAAAATCATCAAATTGGTCATCTTCAATTTCATCAAAACCACCAAATTGGTCATCCCCAACAGTGACACCCACTTGATTAAAATTGGTTTTGATAATTTAACTCAGATTGTTGATCCTAAAAGAGAAAAATTGTTATCGACTTAGCGTTAACTGAGGTAGAAAAAGCTATTATTTTTAGATTTTTTTATCTCCATCAAGCATTTGATATAATTTCTTTTCTTAATGAATTTTTCTAAAAGTTATGGCTAAGATTGCTATCTGAACAATGGAAAGAAAAAAGAGAGAATCTGGGAAAGAAAAGAATGGAAAGAAAAGAATAATATTAAAGGGAAATAAAAAGGGAAAGAAAAGAAGAGAATATATGTATATATATTAAAGAATAATAATTAATTTTTTAATATAAAAAAGATAATATTATGTGGAAATTAGGTGGTATTACATGGCAGGTGCGTGTTGCTTACATTCCATTACGCATCTGGGCGTCAGCGTTTGGGGCGGGGGGTATATATATTTCATTTTTAAATAGTTTGGGGGGTTCATAGGACCACTTTAAAGTATAGGTGTGTAGTTGGGATTTGGGGTAAAGGTTGGGGGGGGGGGGTATTTGACCATTTTCTCATTTCTATTTTATAAGTATTTTTTATTGGTTAAACAAAAAAATGAACCATTAAGGACCAAAAATCGATAAACCAAAACTGATAATAAAATATCTTATTGATTGGTTATTGGTTTTATATATTTAAAAATCAAAAACTGATAAACCAAACTAATAACATATAAAACCGAACCGAACCGACCGATGCACACCCCTAATCGGTATACTTCAATCGTCATCCAATCAATACGAATCTTTTGGTCCAAAAAGCCACTTATATCAAGGTAAGTAGGAAATATTTTGGCCAGCTTTTGTATCTCAGATGATGACCTAGAACATCTTCTTTGCGACATTGAGTCATAAACTCGGATGCATTTCTCTCTTATAACAACGACATCCAATACCCAATAGAACTCATCACCACAATTGATTGGAATGTACACTTAGTAGACCAAGTTCCATGGTAAGCCAGCTGAAATACTAAAACCTTTGATGATGTTGATTAAACATTCCTTATTTCAAAAAACTTCCAACAGTTGTTGACAAAGATCGTAGGCCTTATTGATATAAACTTTGAACAAACAGTTGTCTGTTGTGTATCTATATTGTTGTTGTGTTTGTAACTTGGCCTTCTTTTGGAGGTAGTAAAAAATGACATCGATATGCTGCACATTTCAGATTACGTTATAATAAAATTAATAAACATATACAATTAAATACAGTGTTAATAGTAAGATATATATATATATATATGACATTTAATCATCATCATTACAGCAAGTTTGGGTCTGTGGCATCAAATAAAACCAATTCTCTATTCTGGGATGAGCAACAACAAAGTTGAACATATCAAAACCAAGACCAGATTGGTTCACTTTATAGTGTTCGTCTTTTTTACATGATTTATATGTGTTAATCTCGTGTTTTGACAACAAGAATTGTATAAATCAATATTTTTAAAAATGATTTATGTATCTATTGGCATGAAGCTTCTTTAACAGCCCATCGATAATTCATTCTGAATAGTTATTAATCAACTTTGTTAATTCTATGGTAGCCTCATCCGAGATGTTAAACCCTTCAAATGGATAATTTTTCGATCTTCTGGACTGACAGGCTTCACTTTTTCTTTCTCTTTGGAAGTAGTTGATGGGTTATCAACTGTGATAAAATGTTCAACAGTAGCTTCTACCGTGACATCCACCTAGAAAGCCATATTTGTCAGTGCTAATCACAGAGATGTAAAAAAAGATAACTCATTAGTTGGAGGAAATCAAACAAGCCTTCCCACCATTTTAATTTATCGCAACAAATGACCCATCTATTGCAACATACAGGTCATCTGTTGGGATAAATTAAAATAGGAAGAAGACCTGAATGAATATTACCAACAAATGACTCATCAGTTGAAATAAATAACTCATCTATTGAAACAAATAACTCATCTGTTGGAACAAATTAAAACAATAGAGAAGTCTTGATGTAATTTATCCCAATAGATTATACATATTTTGCAATATATAGGTCATTTGTTGGGATAAATTAAAATAGTTGGAAACCTATTTGATTTCCTTCAACGGATGAGACATAAGATGTGCCATCTGTAGAAACACAGGTGTAGTCTGTTTGTTTGTTGGAACAAATGATAAATATTCACCTTCTTCGGCTCATGCTGCTCTCCTATGGCCCTTGTACATTGGTTAAAAGTACAAGACAAAGATAGAAGAGTTGTAATTTTGCTCTTTTCAATGCTTTGATAATGCCTTGAAAGTTTTTTTCCTTCTCATCTTAGCCACCTTATTCTCTAATGGAGTGTATAGATATGAAATTCTTTTTGATGGAATGACACCCTTCTTAGATGTCAATTTCTTTACAAAAGAAGTTAATGCATTAATAGTATTAATCACTCCATCATGTTTCGCCTTGCAGTTTTGACATTTGCAAGCAGAACATTCGCTAGGAGGGGCAAAATCTATAAAAACCACTATGATCATAATCATAATCGTTGTTGTCTCAAAAATTGCAAGAGGAGAATTATTATCCCCAACAGTAGCACCACTTCCACTACCACTACCACCACCAACAGCTCCATCACCACTTACACCATAAACAACAACAAGCCCACCCACCAAAATTATTTTTCTTGTGATGGTTGTTGTACCAAACAATTTTTTTTATTCAACCAATGATCTTTTGGTCCTATAAAGTTTTCACAGATCGTAAAGTAAGAAAAAATGACATCTTCAACTCTTGATTGATCGGAACAAGCCACGAATGCATGATCTAAAATAAATCAGTATATATATTAAATGGTGATTAGATCATTTAAAAAAATCATTAATTAAAACAAAAACTTAATTAGAATTAGACTTACTTCTTCCTTCAGGGGTGGAGAAATCAATAAATTTTGCTCTTTTATCAGTTTTGGTCGACAATCATCTCAGAATTCTTAGACATGAAACTTCTTCGTAGTAATTCATTTGTTGTATCAAATAAAAAATAAGGAGTGACTTCAAATGCCTAAGCCTATTAAATAATGCCAATAAATCAAAGACATTATTCAATAAAAAATAAATGAATCCTAATAAAAGAAATATTTACCATGAAAGCCCATGGTAAGCCATATAAGTTGACTGTCTTTGACGTTAACGGAGTCAACAAATATTTGACAGTCATTTTGAAGCTTTCATAACCCAAAAGATAGTTGTTAAATACCTCAAGATCCTTGAAGAGCTTTATTAAATCAAGTGGTATGTTGTTGTTAACGTCTCTAACCCAAAGAATATTATGTACAAACCAAACCAAGCACAATGATTGTTTGTGCTTCTTTGAAAGTTTTTTACCTTTCAACACTTCTATCAATTTTTTGTTTTTGAAGCTTAGACCAACAAGGAACACCAATTCATCACCATCACTTGACTTTTCTTTGCCTTTTTAGGGTGTGCAGAGTGCTTTTTTGGGTTAGAATCGGTATATATTGAAAAGGTATGTAGGGTGATTTTTTAGTCCAGTAACTATGGAAAACTCCCTCCAACCAAAATAAATAGGCATGCCACAGTAATTTATCTACACCTCATCTATCTTATCTTTATTTTTATATATAAATCTAAGCTTAAGAAGATCGTATACCATTGTCACTTGGAAAGGAGCATTGTAGTCCTCGGATAAATTAAAATATTGCTCATAGTAGCTGTCCCTGAAATAACCATCCAATTTTTGGTCTCGAAGAATTTTTCGGAAGGTCTCAAAAGATTTTTCCATGACCGACTTAACCACAAAATCACCAGTTAAATCTGTGGCACCATCGCACTGCATTTTCACATGATAACTATCATTGTTGAAGGTTTTGACCAACTCTTTAGTGGAAGAGCTATTAGCATTTGGATCATCTCTGTTGAAACATTCCCTATCCCCATGTTCATTATCTTCTACTTCTAATCGAGATATCACTTGTAAAGCAAGCTCATAGAGTGGTGGATATAGCCTAGCTACTTCACTTGTTCCTTTACTTGGACTTGATTTGGTTTCTTTTCTTTTGGGAGCTATATTATCTAAAAATAACAGAAAAATAAAAAAATTATAATTGATTAATGCGTCATTAAAAAATAGGATAACACTAAATCTAACATGTACAACACAGTAAAATAACGATTCCAATAGATCACTCATCTGTTCCAACAGATGAGTTATTTGTTGCAACATATAACTAATACTTGCAACGGATGAGTAATTTGTTGGAAACAATAAAAATAGTTTCAAAACTATTGTGATTTCTTCTAATAGATCACTCATCTGTTGAAATAGATGACTGGACTGTGCAACAGATTATTCATCTGTTACAATATATGAGTGATTGGTTGGAACTATTATCAACTAACAATATTGTTTATATTTTTTCTAACAGAACGGTCATCTGTCGAAACAAATGAATGATCTATTGGATAAAAATCAAAGTCTTGGATATGTCGTCCTGTTTGAATAGTTGATAGGATTCCATCCAATAGATAATTCATCTGTTGCATCAGGTGGTTCATCTGTTGTAATAGATTGTTGGTAAATCTGTTAAATCAGATGGTTAATCTGTTGTATCAAATGTTAATTTGTTCCAGAAAAAAATAGTAGAAAGATTTTGTTCAATATAATAATAGCAATATCACTATTTAATATCAAATATATTATTTTTACCAAGAACAACAACAAATCAACTCAGCAACACCAACACAACACACATACCAAGAACATCAGCACTGATAAAAAATACCAACATTGTTATTTTGTTTGTACAAATACAAACAACAAAAATCAAACTTCAAAAAATACAACAGACACCAACAAATTGAATCAACAGTTCGACAACAAGAACAACAATAATAAAAAAAATTATATTTCACTTCGTAAAGAGAAGAGATGAAATACCATAAATTAGAATTTTCTTCAGTCCCCATTTCAAATTTAAGCAACAAGTATTGAAATTTTTAACCAATACTAGAAGAGAAATTAGCTCAAGCTCCTCTTTTTCTTCATAACTAAAAAGCGATATTTTTTTACCTGTGAAAGAAGAAAAGGAGCGATGAAGAATTCGAAGTTGTTGTCGCTGGAGCGCAATGTTGTCACGTCGATTGTTGGTTAAAAGTCGAAAAGAAACTCGAAGCCCAACTATTTATCGTCGGAGGTTGAAGTCGCCGAGGATTGAAGGGAGAAATTTGCAGAACTGTTGGTTGGAGAAGTTTGAGAGAAACTGTCGAGAGAGATGGGAGAGAGGAGAGAGACGGTTGATTTGGATAGGAAAGAGGTGTGGATTGATTTGTATTTATGAAAAGATTAGAAAGTTTTGAAAGTACTAATTAAGTCATAATTAGCATAATCTAGTTTCCTAATTATGTTTTACCTTTTAAGTGTCAGTGTCACAAATCCTTCATTCAGGGCTTAAAAGACACGTTTCCTTCAATTTTCTCTAGACTTTATGTTGTTTTCTCGATATCTATTCATTGTAATTTGAAATATTATAGGAAGGTGAGAAGTTAGAAAGAGTGCAGAATAGTATTTTTCATTTAAGCAATTTCATATCTTTTCTATGTCATGTTTTTATATTTTGTAATCTTTTGGCCTAAAATATTATTACTTTGATCTAATTATGTTTACTCAAATTTTCTTCGGGGGTAATGCAAAGATATATTTTTATTTTATAATAATTGTTTTCCCTTTCTGTTTGTGTTCTTATTAATTCTCTTATTTGGTGAATGTACGTAGATTGGTATTGTGATATACTCCTTTCGTCCCATTTTATTCGTCTCAATTTAACATTACACATTAATTAAGAAAAATAATTAATAACAGGGTTACTTTACTATAGTACCCCTATTAAATAATGTTTATATTTTAATTTGAAGAAAAAATAATTAATACTATGGGTAAAAAAGAAAAAGAAATTGTCTTGTCTTGATTAATGAAAAATAACAAGTAAAACGAGAAATCAAATTAGAAAATTTGGGACAAGTAAAATGGGATGGGGTGAGTATTTGATAATTTGTTTCGTGTGGATGATTAGAAAAACCCATGGTGAAAGTTTAGTGAGTAAGTTTTATGTAATTTAATATTCACATGCTTGATTGCTTCAGTACATTCTTATATGTTTGATTTTGTTATTTAATATTTTTTAGATATATGCCTTTCGCAATTTGTGTATTTTTTAAAATGACTGTATTTTTATTACGTTTATATCAAGGTAATTTGTTAAAAAAAAAAAGTTATAACTATTTGTAGTGCGGATAAGTTAACTAGCATGAATATAATATCGAAAACGTATATATTTTTTTAAAGAAATCTGCAGTGCTTTTTTTTAAAAAAAAAAAATCTGTATAGGTATATTTTTTAAGAGGAAAAGGAAAAATAAATACAGTATTTGATACTAGTGGGGCTCACCCACAACTTCGGACGCAATAGCCTTAGCACCCTCCTCAACCCTAGTTTGAATGTTAATTTGCACGCTAATATATATATATATATATATATTGATTTTTCTAGTAAAATATAGGATCTACAAAAGAATTAGTGAATGCATCTGAATCCCTCAAATGCACTGTAGCTACACCTCTGAATTTCTTCAATCATCCACCATAAAATATATCTCAAGACACACCTTAATTGATTCATATATGAACGAAATGGGAGCAATGCAACATTAGAACTATGTGTTTCTTATTACATATCCTCACCAAATAAAAATTTAAACAAATCCTAATACCATAATAGTTTAAGAATAAAATAAAATTGCTCAAATAGAGAGGTAGAAAAATACCTTGCGCAATCTATTGATTCAAGTATTTAACATTACTCATGTGTTTCAAAGAATCAATATATAACCTTTTTTTTTTTTTGTCACCTGTAGTACAATGTTGATATATATCCTTAGCACCCTCCTCAACCGTAGTTTGAATGTTAATTTGCACGCTAATATATATCTATATTTATTGATTTTACTAATAAAATACAGGGTCTATAAAAAAATTAGTGGATGCATCCGAATCCCTCAAATGCACTGTAGCTATACCTCTGAATTTCCTCAATCATCCACCATAAAATACATCTCAAGGCACACCTTAATTGATGCATATATGAACGAAATGGGAGCAATGTAACATTAGGACTATGTGTTTCTTATTATATATCCTCACCAAAATAAAAATTAAACAAACCCTACTACCATAGTAATTTAAGGATAAAATAAAATTGCTCGAATAGAGAGGTAGAAAAGTCTATTGATTCAAGTATTTAACATTACTCATGTGTTTCAAAGAATCAATGTATAACCTTTTTTTTTTCGTCACCTGTAGTACAATGTTGATATAATTGGCTTGAGATTTATGCTATCTTTTGTATTACTATCCTCAATTATAAATCAACTTGCGAATATAAAGGAGACATAGGACCAAAGGAAGAATTAGACATTAACATATTGATAAGCAAAGAGCTATTCTTTGTCTATCAAGATTATCATGCAAACTAAATAATTCTCCATTCACTTTTACTTGTCAATAAAAATAGATTAATTTATATTTAATTTTAAAAAAATAAAAAAAATAATGAATTAAAACTATCTTTATTCCTAAAATTAACTAAATTTAAATGTAAATAAACTTTTTTTCAAAAAATTAATAAATCCATTTATTAAAATTATCCCACATTCAACACCATTTTTGATTCAAAATTCTTGAATGAAAATAGGATCAAAAGGTATAAGATGAGATTAAGAGAAAGGCGGCGTGTAAGACACATAGATGAGCTGTGCATATTCCATGTACATAAGCAGCACCATGTAGGTGAAATTACTGAAATGGGCTGTAGAGTTTAGGTATTGCCAATAAGCATACATGTTGAACAACTTTTCTCACAATTCTATATTAGTATGAGATATCGATAGGTTAATGCTAGTACAGGCTCAATATATATTTTTTTATTGCAATTTATATAATATAAATATAATTTAAATAATTAATTATTAAAATAAATTAATTTTTAATTATTGTAATTTCTAATATTTTTTTCTTCTATTCCAATTTAAGTGATAATAATACAATTTTGATTCAAAAGATATGAATACTCTCTCCATTTCAGTTTATATGAAACGGATAAAATTTTAACTATCAATCAAATTTTTAAATATTTTTTATGTATATTTTCAAGTTCTTAGTTATTGTGATTTACAATACTTTTTATCTCATTTTCAAATAATATATGTTACTTTATGGCTTTCTTTGTCTCATCCCAATTTATGTAGCACTAATATAATTTTGTTAGTCAACCAAATATTTTATGTCCACATATCATTTTGTATCAACATATCATTTTGTGTCTATTTTATCCTTGTTATGAAATATTATTAATTTTTTAATGCTAGATGGCCATAATAATTAATCTGGAGTGATATAATAAAATTACGATTGAATTAACGAAGTAGACATGTCTTAAATGACTTATAATAACTAATTAGAAATGATATAACTAAATTATTATAAAAAATACTTTTGCAATAAAATTAAATGGGTCTCATATAAGACATCGAGTTAATTTAAAACATCAAGAGTTAATATATTATTTTATATTTATTTTACCTTTTTTTATTAAGTATTGTTAATTTTTTAATACTTAGATAACTTATAATAATTAATTAGGGGTGATATAATAATTTTTTTTTTTGGTAAACTAGAGATGCGTTAATATTAAAGCAAAGGGAGTTTGAGCTCAATCTGGCTCTAGTACAAAAAGAGTTTGACGCGTTAAATGCATCTGTGCAGTAGAGATAGTTCTACTGAAGGTTTTACCTTCCAAATCTTTCCAAACATCATGGGCTACAAAGAGGATTGGGGAAACAAAAACTTTATAATTATCAAAAAGTCTCTTTTTGCTCCTTCCTTTGCTAAAGCATTTGCTACTCTGTTTTGTTCTCGATAACTATGCTGGACTGGAGGACCTCCTAATCTTCTTAGCATCAACTTGCAGTCATGAATAAAAGGGTTAAAAAGAGGGTTACTCGATTGAAGCATTTTAATGACTAGGGGTGGGCGTTCGGTATTCAGTTCGGTATTTTGCTAGTTCGAATTCGGTAATTCAGTAATCAGTAAATAAAAATAGATACCAAATACCTTTAAACTTCGGTTTGGTAATTCGGTAATCGATAGATTAAATTTCAGTTCGATACGAAATTTGGTAATACCATATTAAAATTGGAGTTGGCAGATTCTACTCTTCATCACGTGGCACCAAAAAATCTGTGTTGCAAAGTGGCAAATCAGTTGAGTGTGTCTTAATTGAAATACATAATTTGACGATATTTCTGGCATCATTGCTCGTTGTAAATTCCTTCATGGTGTGAGGGAGAACATATTTCTAATCATTTTGCTCCAGAATTATCATATAGGTGTAGGGCATGTTATTTGGTCATTGTCAGATTGTAATTTTTTTTATACATTTGTTCAACCCAAGACCTTAAATAGTTTATGTTTCCACTACAAGTTTGAACTCTCCTTAGATAATTGACGTGAACTTTGAGTACTCCCTTACCATTATAGAATTTACAATTCTCTTCAAGCACCAACATGGCAGCATCCAAGCTAATTTCCACCAGTAGGTACTCCATTTTTAGTACAATACCACCCACCATCAGCTGCCACATTTTGTGTCAAGCATGGATAAGAGCTAATGTAAAAAGTGCCACAGACTGTCTTATACTATCCGTCTATAAATAAGCTAATGTCATAAATTGGCTCAAACTTCATTTCATGCTAACCTGAGGAGCCACCAATACCTTTAATATATGTATTTATTGCTTCTGCTCATGCCTTTTTTTCACATCAAAAACATAAACCTAATCTACAAGTTCTGTAGGAAAGGCAATAGACTACATCTTTTGATACTTAGAAATGGTACACAACAACTTATGTGACAAACTTAAATTGCACAACATCAACTTTTTACATAAAAAACATGAACAAACTGCAGGTTTTGAAGAAAAGGCTACAAAAACAACGGCTTCATCAACTTAAAAAGCTAGCAGTTTATAAACGGTAGACGAATGTAACACTTGCATAATGACAAATTAACTAACACGCAGAATCAGCTATCAAATGGATCAGTTAATTCAATTCCAAAACACACCAAATATTATGGTCTTAATTCATAATCATTCCCTCTTAAATAAAAAATTAAGTTAATGCTTACAGCCATGCTAATATTAACAGTTTAAAACAGTCTAGTCATTTCACTCTCGTTCTTATATGAGTTCTCTATTCCTCCAGAAATAAAGGCTTATTGCTCACCAAAATCCATCAAGATTTAGCCATAGTCACAACATTGAAAAGAACCTGAAAATGAAAATCTCATTAGCAAGCTTCAAACCAAGTTCTAATATATAAAATAAGATGTTATACCTCTTTCAAAGCATGCGTAATTGTCTCACGTTAATACTCTATCTCAAATCTTAACAAATCATTAAACATTAAAGTTATATATATCACCAAATAGCATAAACTATCCTAAACCACCTTGACACAAGCCAAATTGTTAACAAAAAGTAAACTAAACCGATCAAGAAGTCAAAACCTACCTGAGTATTGAGGCAACTTGAGACTAGAAATCATGTAAGGACGGGATCTCCCAAGCTATCTGTCATGTTTGAAGAGATTTAAGGTGTCATATAATTAGACTAAGTAAAAAATATTTTAAATGAAAAAAACACAAAAATATACCATGCTCAAGTTGTATAAGATCATCAAAATTTTCTTCAACGTCTATAGGAAGAGGCACACTTCGATACCAATCTTGAAAACAGATAAGAGCTAGCATTAGTTTCGGAGTCAATGAACTCCTAAATTAATCAATAATATGGCCTCCAGTGCTAAATGCACATTCTGATGCTACCTTAGAAATCGGTATTGCCAATACATCACGGGCCATCTCGGCAAGAACTTTATATCTAGGAGCAGTAATTTTCCACCATGATAAGATATCAAAATCTTCATCATGAGGCTCTTGTTCTTCACTGGAATATTTTTCCAACTCTGACTTACCACCCGAACTTGTAGTATCTTGTTTTTTTCTTTTCATCTCAATCCTATTTCTCACTTTTGCTGATTTTGTGCTAATGTTAGAGCTTGATATATTTGGTATCTCACCCAATGAATTAGAGAGCAAAAATGTATGTCAAGATGCATTAGAGAATTTTTTTTGCATACTCCTGAAACAGAGATTTCATATAAGTCTCCACTTTATTTCTTATTTTACTCCCCCTTTCCTCTCCATACATTTCTACAAGTGCGTCTTCCAAATACGCACGATTGTTACGAGGATCTAAGATAGAGGCAATAAAGAATAACTTATTCATTTTTTCAGGAGCACCCCAACACTTGACAAACTTTTCTTTCATCTTTGCTGCCATTTTTCTCAAAGCAAGATCATCATCTTCCATACACTCTTTTAAATAGTTGTAAAGCTCAACTATGTCTTCAAATAAACATTAGAAGTAACATAGAGTGCACCTGAAACCTTCACAGTTAGATCATAAAACTTTTTAAGAAATATTACCACATTTCTCATATTTTGCCAGTCATCATTTTTAAGCACACCTGCAACACTTTCATCTTCACAAACATTAGTAGCAAGATAAGTTGACAATCTACTATCTTCAAGATCATACCTATTAAATGCAGTCTCAAAATGTTGTGTAGTATCCAACATCAAATAGGTAGAATTCCACCTAGTAGGAACATCCAAACACAGTGACTTCTTACATTCTATATTTTCAAATTCACAACATTCGTTAAAATTTCTAATCCTTGAAGGAGATACTTTAATATACTTCACCATTTGTGTAATACGTTTGATAGATGCATCAATTTCCTTCAAGCCATCTTGTACTATAAGAATGAGAATGTGAGCCATATATCTAACATGAAGATGCTCGCTAAATTTCTTGTTAGATTCCCAATTCACCAATTGTTTGTGTAATTCTTTTACCATGACATCATTTGAAGAAGCATTATCTACTGTTTTAGTGAATATTTTGTCCAATTTTCAATCAAGCATACACTTACTAACACAAAGGGCCATTTCATTGCCCTTATGACTAGAGACAACTTGAAAGTTTAAAATCCGTTTATGCAAGACTCAATCACTATCAATAAAATGCACTGTCAGACACATATATTTTATTCTCTGTAAAGAAGTCCACGTGTCTGTGGTTAGACAAACTCTAGGCGATGTTTCTTTAAAATACTTTATCAAATTTTAATTGCTAATTAATATTTTTAGTTTGTCCATTAATTGCTAATTAAATGATCAAAAATATTTGTCCATTAATTGCTAATTAAATGATCGAAAATCCAACATAAACTTAAAACCTAAATTTTTCACTCTTCATCTCACTTTTTAGTTTAAGAGAGTTTTCCGCTCCTCATTTTTTCATAATTATGATTTTTCATTAGCACATGAGTGAAAACATATTTGATCTAGTTTTCGATCACAATATAATTGTAAAAACTAAAGATTACACAAAAAAATATCAAAAAAAACTAAAAAAAAAAATTAAAAAACCCGAAAAAACCGAAAAAATCAATTTTATGTTGGTTTAATTTGATTTATAGTTTTTAATAAACCGACATGATTGGTTTGATATTTTTTTTTTAATAAAAACTGAACCAACCCGACCTATGTACACCCTACCCTACACCTATGTGATAATTCTGGAGCAAAATGATTAGAAACATGTTCTCCCTCACACCATGAAAGAATTTACAACGAGCAATGATGCTAGAAATGTTGTCAAATTATGCATTTCAATTAAGACACTCAACTGATTTGCCACTTTGCAACACAGATTTTTTGGTACCACGTGATGAAGAGTAGAATCTGCCAGCTCCAATTTTAATACAGTATTATCGAATTTCATACCGAACCAAAGTTTAATCCATCGATTACTGAATTATCAAACCAAAGTTTAATGGTATGATATTTGGCATCATCGAATTTCATACCGAACCAAAGTTTAATCCATCGATTACTGAATTATCAAACCAAAGTTTAATGGTATGATATTTGGTATCTATTTTTATTTACCGATTACTGAATTACCGAATCCAAACTAGCAAATACCGAACCGAATACCGAAAGCCCACCCCTAGTATGTAAGAACTATGTTACCGCAAATTACCAATTCTAAAGTTCAAATGCTCTAGGCTTATCGCAAATTACCATGTCTAAAGTTCAAGTCTTCTAGGCTAAATTCTTATCAACCAAACCAAAGTAAATTAAAGTAAGAACAAAAATAAAAAAATAATCAGATAAACACAACAAAAGTCATAATAGAATCAATAACGAGTTAAGAATGGAGAAACGAGAGCGGCATCCCTCTCCCATGTCACTTTGGTGCAAGTGAAGTGGAGCGGGAAAGTAAACGAGAGAAGTGTGATATTTTAGGGGCTCCTTTTCCTCTTCGATCCGTTATTCACTTGTTTGAATATATGGCTGAAGGATGAGACACAATCTCCTAGAATAAATATGAAAGTGTGACCGATTGTTGAGTCACGTTCGAGACTCCTCGAAACTCCGGCAAGTCATGTGAAAAACAAAAGAAAAGACAACATTAGAAAAATGATAACCAATGCGATCAACTAGAAAAGAAGAGAAAAACACCATTAGAATATCTAAAAGCATGCAAAGCCCATATTTTACCTCATTACAATTATGGAAAACATACCAAAACTTAGCGTCATATTCTGATTGCTCGACAAAGCATTATCATTCAAGAGTAAGGGTGTCAAGTGGGTCGGGCTGACTCGGTCCGAACCGGCCTACCTACACAAACCGACCTAGTAAATCCAAGGGCTTTAGGGTACCGAGTCCCGAGTTATTTTTTTTTCAATTTGAAATTTTGGACCAAACTAGTCGTTGGCCCAACGGCTATATAGCTGTTTTTGGGTCCAAACGGCTAGTTTGAGCCCATTAATTAAAAAAAAAATTACTTTAGAAATAATTTTTTAATCCCAAAAAAAATTCTATAAATACCCTACACCTTCAAATCATTTTTCACACAATTTTTCACTCTCTCAAATTTCATTCTCTCTCAAAGCTCAATTCTCAATTCTCAAATATTCAATATATTTAATTTCCTAAAGTGCTCACTTTAAATTTTTAATTTTACGTTTACAAAGTACGAGTGAAAGTTTCTAAATTCGCAACCTTTTGGATACTTTCAAAATTTGGTATTGTCGTTCCATCTCTTACGTTTAATTTTTATTTATTGTATTAATTGTTGAATATTTAATTTTACTATATTTGTGTATTTTTGAATTTTTTTAGTTTAATTTAATTTATACTATGGATAAATTAAGAAACCTCACTACTAAAGGTGTTAAAATTTTTTGTCCCGGAAGCAGTAGTGGTAGTAAAAAGCGAATTACTAGTGGCAGAGATACTTCAAATAGTAGATATACCTGTGTGTTTTCGCCTCCAGTACCGCTTGGTACACCTTTTGAGGAAGAAATAGGTGTAGGTGCTCACGATATGGATTATATAGAAGCTAAGAAAAATTACGATATAGAGGAAGAAAATGAAGTAGATGCGATTAATTTAGACGAAGATGATGAAAATATTGATGAGAGACCCGCAGTAGGAAATGCTAACGTTAGGTCTGAATCGGTTAATCTCCCTCCCCGTCTTCCTCGTGTCTCAAGACCTCGTAAAACTAGTATTGCATGGCAATTTTTTGAACGTATATCAGTTACTGAGGTGCAATGCAATATTTGTCAACAAATATATAAGCATAAAAACGGAGGCAAGCAAGGGGTACGAGTACGTTAATGAGACATATAGGTGATGCTCACAAAAGAGAGTTAGAAATTGCACAAGGTGGTGGGGATGTTTATGGGCCAACGCAAACTAGAATGGACCCAGCAATCGGTCAGGTAATGAAGAAGTATAATAAATTGAGGGATCAGAAAGAAATAGCCAAAATGGTAGTTGTGGGTTGTTTGCCTTTTAATTTTCCTTTGTCTTTATTCATTATATTCAAGCTATTTATAATCCTATGTTTAATGGTGTTCCTAGAAGTACTTGTCGATCTGATATTTTTAGACTTCATTCACAATATTGTTTTTATTTATCAACATTGTTAAAAAATATTCAATGTAGATTGTCCCTAACTTTTGATCTTGGTCGTGCTGTAAATAAAAATGATTATTTAACCGTTACTTGTCACTGGATGGATAATAATTTTGTGATGCAAAAACGTATTCTTGCTTTTTTATATGATGAAGACCGTAAACATACTGGAGATTTTATTGCTGATTCTATTGTTAAAGTTATCGAATTTTATGGTTTCGAAAATAAAATCTTATGTATTGCTTTTGATAATGCTTCTAACAACAAGATTGTTATAAAAAAAATTAAAATCTATGTTATCTCCGCCGTTGCCTGAAATTTTTCATATTAAGTGTGCATATCATATATATAATTTAATTTTAAAAGATGGTCTTGAATTTTTTGAGCTTTATATTGAAAAAATTCATCTTGCAATTGGTTTTATTCAAGAAAATAATTGAAGAAAAAGAATTAGAGAATTTAAAATTAAATGTCAAGAAAATGGACTTGCACCGATATTGATGTCTGAAGAAATTGATATTAGATGGACTTCTACATATGATATTTTAAAAACTTGTTATAAATATAAAGTTCCTATTACACTAGATTTTAACCAACATTGCACTTCATTTACTAATTCTACTAATTGCATGCTACATGATTTTGATTGGGTTGTAATTAATGATCTTATTAAGTTTTTAGAAAATTTTGATGTAGCTACGGTTGAATTTTTTGGTGCAAAGAATTTAAAAGTAAATGTCAAGAAAATGGACTTGCACCGATATTGATGTATGAGGAAATTGATATTAGATGTAATTCTACATATGATATTTTAAAAACTTGTTATAAATATAGAGTTCTTATTACACCAGCTTTTAACCAACATTGCGCTTCATTTACTAATTCTGCTGATTGCATGCTGCATGATTTTGATTGGGTTGTAACTAATGATCTTGTTAAGTTTTTAGAAAATTTTTATGTAGCTACGGTTGAATTTTTCGATGCGTATTATCCTACTGTTTGTAATATTTTAGGATATATAGCCGATATTTCTGGTTTGCTTAAAGAATATAAAAATAAAGATGGTTATAAAGAAGCTGTTGATGCCATGTTTACTAAATTTAAAAAATATTTTTTCTCGATTCCCCCTATTTACTTGGTTGGTGCTATGTTAAATTCGTGTATTAAATATAATACTATGTGCCACTTTAGTGTTATTATTTATGCTAACTTAGAAATAAATACTAACAATGATTCTGAATCTGAAAAAGTAGAACCTGATTTGTGGACGGTTATGAGTGATGCGAATGAATACATAGAAAAATTATATAATCACTATGCTGATTTATTTGACTTAGCATACCTACAAATATCACTCCAACTGTCGTTCCTCATCCTCCTGAGGAGCCATCGCACATAGTGGTTTTTCTGATTCTTTTTATGATTTACCTTATTAGAACAGTGTTGATGAGAGAACTTACACCTCAACTTATCGGGAAGAGCTGAAATATTATCTTCGATCGCCGCCAGAGGATCGCAGACGACGGATCAACACGTTGGATTGGTGGATCAGTAATGAAACACAAAATCCCGTGCTTTCAAGATTAGCTAGAGACATCTTGAATGTTCCAATGTCAACCGTTGCATCAGAGAGCGCCTTTAGTCAGGGACGACAGCAGCTTGGAGACAACCGACACTCATTGGGAAGTAATGCAATGAATATTCTAGTTTGCCTCAGAGATTGAATCAGAGCGGAAATAAAAAACCAAGGAATGAAACCGGAGCCGAGCGACGAGCTGAAACTTGAAGAAATTATGTCTTCACGGGTGAACTTATCAGAATCAAGTACAATGCATGATTTTACCCCCGTTGACTTTGACTATCCTATGCAAGTTCCCGCTCATATTAACATGAATGAGTTGAAAAAAATAATGCATAATTTGTAGATTTTTCATTCATGTAAATTATAAATTTTGGATCATTTCGCAAATCGCAATCAATAAAATTCAACATTCATTCACTCATCCTTAGTCCTTACTTTATAATTTTTTTCATTTAATGATTTAAATTGAATTTCTAGTTTAAATTTAAACCTTACTTCTAATATATTATTAATTTACTACCAAAAATTATTAATAATTTATTATATTAAGTAGCATATA
>NC_061117.1:37654167-37658298 GCF_002878395.1 Capsicum annuum
CATGTATATATGTTTTATATATATATATATACATATATATATATATATATATATATATATATATATTGTAGTATATGTTTTACTTAAACTAGTACATATATATTGAAGGGTGCGTATATATCTTCTATTGATGTGTATATTTAACGTATACATATGTATATGTTTTATAAATTAGTATATAACTATATACATATATTGTAGTATATGTTTTACTTAAACTAGCACATATATATTGAATGATGCGTATATTTGTGTATATATCTTCTATAGACGTATATATTTAATGTATACATGTGTGTATGTTTTATAAATTAGTATATAACTATATATATTATAGTATATATGTGTATATATCTTCTATAGACATATATATTTAATGTATACATGTGTATATGTTACATAAATTAGTATATAACTATATATTTATATTATAGTATATACATATACTGTAGTTTATGTTTTACTTAAAATAGTACATATATATTGAATGGTGCGTATATTTGTGTATATATCTTCTATAGACGTGTATATTTAATGTATACATGTATATATGTTTTGTAAATTAGTATATAACTATATATATTGTAGTATATGTTTTACTTAAACTAATACATATTTATTGAATGGTGCGTATATTTGTGTATATATCTTCTATTGACGTGTATATTTAATATATACATGTGTATATGTTTTATAAATTAGTATATAACTCTATATATTGTAGTATACATGTGTATATATCTTCTATAGACGTATATATTTAATGTATACATGTGTATATGTTATATAAATTAGTAAATAACTATATATATATTGTAGTGTGTGTGTGTGTGTGTATATATATATTGTAGTATATGTCTATTTAAAGTAGTACATATATATTGAATGGTGCGTATATTTGTGTATATATCTTCTATAGACGTGTATATTTAATGTATACATGTGTATATGTTTTATAAATTAGTATATAACTCTATAATATATATATATATACTTATATATATTGTAGTATATATATGTTGTAGTATATGTTTTATTTAAAGTAGTACGTATAGTCGTATATATTGAATGGTGCGTATATATGTGTAATTGTGTATATATTTTTTAAATTCTAATGTAGTATATACTATATATAGTGTATATATATTGTTTAACGTATTTAAAATGTATATAGTTACGTATATATTGTGTATATTGAAAAAAAGTTTTTCTTTTTAATTTTTGATCGGATTTGATCAAATTTTTAACCGGGTTTAGGTGGATTTGACCGGGTTGGGTTAAATGTACCGGGTTAGAGTGATTTTTGAATTTTTTACTATTGAGCCCGGACCGACTCGGCCCACTTAACCCCCAACCCGTCCCAGCCCACAACCCGATTAATTTTATAGGGTCGGTTCTGGGCTGGCCCGGTCCGGCCCACTTGACATGCATATTCAAGAGTGTAAAAAAACTATCTTCCCATTTATAAGAATATAAATTGAGGAAAGCTACCCACTTAATATAATGTCTAAAAAAGAGAAATCAAAATACAATAACAACAAACTCAGTGGGTCTGGGGGGAAATACAATAATTTAAAAGTTCTTCCATTGAAACGCCAACAAAAAAGACCTTGTACCATATAAGCACTGTGATGGAGATTCAAGCTCTAAACCTACTGCCCATAATATGAAATTTAGTGTTTAACGGGTGTGATATGTTTAAACTAATATGTTTTAAACTAATAGCCTTAATGATCTTCAAGGGAGAAAGCAAATAGTACGTTCCATAATTTAACTAAGTGAGATCAAAATTCACTTTCTAGAAGTAATTTTCATAGGAATAAATGGGTAACGCCTTATCCGAAACAAACGATAAACTAAAAAAGAATGAGAATATGCCAATTATAAACAAAAACATTCTTTACTGAAAGAGTGCCTAACGTTAGGCAAAATCAATTATGAGCATGTTTAAGTTTTAAAACCAAGATATACGAACATCACTTATATGTAGTTATATTATGGTTGACTAGAGAGGAATTGTCTATGACACATAATTTCATTAAAAAACAAGCATGCCAGGTTTGCAAACAGAGAAGAAAAGAACGACAGGGAGGAATTACCTGTTGCGGGGCAGTGAACGTGAGGACTTTAGATCGCGAAATTACACTCGAAACTCGGTATGTTCAAAATCAGATCAGCCGAAAGAAACCACAACTTCCAAAAGAAAATGAAAGGAATAAATATTGGTAAAAATAAGAACTTTGCTGTATATGGCTTGGAAACTTTGGCCTCTTTTTTCGCCCAAAAAAAAAAACTCTCCCCGGGAGGCTCCCTTACCCCTTGGTATTTATAGATGGGAAGGTAGGGTTCAAGGTGTTCTTTCATGGGCTGGAAATCGATTTTAAAAAAAAACTTAATTGAGTCAAAATTTGTCTAGTAAGTGCTAAGGTTTCACGTGATTTGGTTCAGGGATTTCTCCAAAATGGGAGATTCCACTGTAACCTTTGGATATGAAGGTTTTTGAAGCCTCAAATAAGAAAAAAAAAAGATGAAGACGTATATGTGGTGTCCCATATTTGCAGTCTGCCTTGGTGAAAGAAGAGTTAATTCTTCTCCAAAAATTGGAGAGTACCAACGGCGCTTTGGAGAAAAATATGAGTACATCCAACTCTCATTCAGGGCTTTGAGGGTAATTGGGGTATTTTGGATAGGTGAAGCAGGGATAATTAGGGAAACTCATGGTAAAAGAGATTCTTGGATTTTAAATTAAATGTTGACTGACCAATAAGGAGGAGACACATCGTAAGAAGAGTATAAAGAGTGTGCAAGGTACGGAAGGAGTGCAACAAGCATGTGTTTGGCGTGTGCTATGACCATTTGATGCCTTATGTGGCGCAAATATAACATCTATGTGGCAATGAGGTGGAAAAGGGTTAAGAAAGAATGAGCTTTATGGGTCATATTTTGAAATTGGGCCAAATTTCAAGAATATAAAGTATAAATAGGGTGAATCTCAAAAATAGACCCAAATTGGGGTGACTTTTAAATTTTAGCCCCAAATAAAAAATTTTCATAAAATAATCTTTACCTATTAACTAATATTTTTTTGGACAAAATTGCTCCTAATCAATGGAGTAATTACATAAATGATCCTTATAATGGATAACAACTTCATATTTATATCTTTCAACTTTATTTTTTATTTTCTCTTTTTATTTTTAATTTTCTCAATCCTTACTTTTTTCCTTTTTTCCTCTCTAACTTACTTTTTTTTCTTTTTTACTTTTTCTTTCCTCTTTTTTTTTTTTTTTTAGTTTTCTCAACCCTTACTTTTTTTTATTTACACCTTTCAACGTCTACTTTTATAACAATTTTTTTCTTTGATTTTTTTTCTTTTTTTCTTTTTAATTTTCCTCGAACCTTATTTTTATTTAATCTTCCTTTTTTATCAACCTTTATTTTTTTCCTATTCTTTCTCAACTTCTACATTTTCTTTGATTTTTATTTTTTAAATATTTTTCTTTATTTTTTTCTTTTTCTGCAATTTTTATTATTTTTGTTCTTTTCTTCGATTACGTCCATTCAAGTTACATCTCATGAGCAAGAGTTGACACTATAACATTATAAAGGCAAGACTTACGACTTTCGAACAATAAGCTATGTTCATGGGCAAGAGTTGACACTACTACATTGTAGAGGCAAGACTTATGACTTTCAAACAACAAGTTATGTTCCATGGGCAAGAGTTGACACTACCACATTGTATTTTGATTTATGAGATATTTTATAACTCTTACCTTAGGGGCAAACGTAGCTCAGAGACTTTCAAACAACAAATTATACCCCACGGGCAAGAATTAACTCTACCACGTTATGTTTTTATTTATGAGATGTTCTACAACTATTGCCTTAGAGGCAAGACTTAACTCAAGTACTTTCAAACTATAAATTATGCCCCACGGGCAAAAATTGACTCTATAACGTTATGTTTTCATTTATGAGATGTTCTACAACTATTGCCTTAGAGGCAAGACTTTATTAGCTCAAAGACTTTCAAACAACAAATTATGCCCTATGGGCAAGAGTTGACTCTACCACGTTATGTTTTCATTTATTAGATGTTCTACAACTATTGCCTTAGAGGCAAGACTT